>NC_054399.1:8056162-8356162 GCF_017976425.1 Toxotes jaculatrix
CTGTAGCACAACAAATCCATACAAAACTCCCCTCTCAGCCTAGAAACGTAACTGATTCAGCACAGTAAAGCTGACAGTTGCTTCTCACACACTGTCAGCTATGCATCCCTAAGTGAGTGAGTTACCACGTCTGGCAATTGTCTGGCCGTGGTGAAATTCCTAAGTGCTGTGGCAAAAAAAGGTTGCTGGAGTCAATATTTCTGCATGAAGATTAAAAAGCCAGGATGCTAATCTAATTTCCACTTGTGGAAATGCATATGTACAGTATGTATTCATGGAGGAAGAACTCAGTTATAAATTATGAGCACTTCAACACGGTCCAGCTTACTTTACCTATTCAATAAAATTGTTACCTGTAAAATCAGTTTCATTATTTTATTCTTCACCTCCATGTGGCTTGACAATTTCCACCTCCATCTCCAGTGTGCTCTGAACCTTGGGCATGCCAACATTTCCCCTGCTGTTGTTCCTCTACTGCAGCAGTAATGGTCTGAAGCATAGAGATGCCAAATCTCTGGGACAACAGCAAAATAATGTCTGGGAAAACAGCTGACCCATGAGGTGCCCTTAAGCTGCACAGTCAGCAGCAAAAAACTGCCAGGACCAGAAATGTACTTGTGTTTAAATGAGACATGAGGACATTCCTTAAATGTAGTGTCAGTAATGACAGTATGACCACTTCAGATTCTTTGACACTGAAGCAGTGGGAGCTTCTAACCTTTCTTTTAAGGTGTTTGATATGAGAACCTGCATGTCCTTTTTTCTTTCGTCCTTGCTGACTTCACAGCCATCTGTTTGGTTGTCGCTGAAAGTCACTCACTTGAGTTGTGTTTCAGGTCTAAAAATGGGAGATGTTCTGGATTAAATGTGTAAATTCCTCAGCCAAGGACACAGTGTCAGCAGACCAGGTGCTCACTGCAGCATTTGCACGGCACTGGCATTGATTTTAAGAGGATACTACTCTGCATTATACCTAAGTAGTCTACAATGTTTGAGAACAGAGCTCACACACAAATGAACAAATTAAATATCATACACAATATATTTAACAATACAGCTTGAGATAGTTATAACTGATAAACTGTATTCTTCTCTATAGCTTCACACACAGAAGCACTATGAACCAAGCTGCTAACCGACCACTAAAAAGCTTAACTGAGTGAAGTGCCAAGAACCAGGGTCAGGCATCCTAAATTGCATTTAGTTTTAACGTGAATTGAAGACAGCCCCACTCAGATGATAATTTGGGCCTTTTAAAGTCAGTAACTATGCACCATGCACTGACAGAGTTGAACGATTCCTCTGTGTTCTGGCTTAAGTCGCCTCTGATTGCTTTTATATCCCAATGGTTGTTGCTACAGCTTCATGGCCAGCAGGCTACATCACATTAACTCACATCAGAGCTAATTAGAAGTACAGCTGCTGGGGGTGAGCAAGATACATAGCTAGTTACTAGACTGGGGTCCAATGCAAGTGGAATATACACGGACTTTAAACAAATTCTTTCATTGATCTTCCTTGGTTGAGTGAATATTCATAACACACGCAGGTCTCCACGGTGTGGGAGCAATTGTGGTAAAAACAGGTTATCCATATGGCGAGTGCAAGCTGAATCACACTGAGATCAAGGAGAGCCAGTGGTGAGAGGACAGATTGTGGTGCAGTGAGTGTCAGGGAGTGGAGCTTTTCTCAGAGTCATGTCAGTGGCTTCTTGATCAGCCTAATGTTTGAATTTGTGAAGCCTGCCCAGTATGTCCAGCAAAAGGACCAACAGGCAACATGGCCCCCCGCCAGCTGACAAAAAATGAGGCCAGTCATTATGCTGGTCAAAACCCAGACTATAAGACAGTCAATACAATATGACAGGGGGAACAAAAGTACATCATGTGATTGTGAAAAGATACTCTACTATTACTTAAACAGTTTACAACATAGTGTATTGCTTACTTAAAATATTCTGGCTGACCACAAACCTCTTCAGTCTAAACCAATGACATCAAGGTGACAGAGTATATGCTTATTAAGCAAAGCTAAATTTAACTTTAGCTGCTCTTCCTACTCACTACATCAGTCCAACTGCCTCTACCAGGCTGTAGTACTTTCCTCTGACCCATAAAACAGATTTCAGGGAAGGGTTAAAAGAGAGTGGTGAAAATCATCAGTGATGCCGGGCCACCAGCAGACTCTGCATTAGATGACGGCTGTTTAGACTGCACTGCAGTCTGCCAGTGCAGGAGATGAGGCTGGTGGACTGGATGTGTGCTGCTGGCTGTAGTCAGGCTGAATGAGGGTCTGTAGTCAACAACATTTGGAAAAAGCCTGGCAGGCATGCTACATGGGGACAGCTAGAGTCACTGTTAACTCCACTAACCGCTAGTCTCCTCTATTGACATAGTGTTGGATAATGCCACCGTGTCCCTGCTGTGACTGAAAGATTTACGCATAACACAACAATCATGGTGGTAATCAAAGGCTCTGAGGCAGTGAGGCTGGACAGGGTGAGGAATTACACATCAGGATCAGACAAAGGCTTTGGCAGTAATCTCCACTCCACAATCCCATTTGTATTTGCAGCTAGTCTGCCATAGCAACAAGATCTATGGATCAATTAACAGCGGTGAGGACCTAACATCATAAACATAAGTCTCTGACACACATTAAAATTGTGTGTTATAATTCCTACTACTAATAGATGTTTCATAAAAGTGCTCAAAAAAGATGTAAAGGCACTATAACAATGCCTGAATTTAAAGTCCATACACATTCTGAAGCATGTGCTGAGACTGACTACTGAGAATCATCTTCAGAGTTCCTGTGCTGGAAAAAAGCCAGCTGTAACAACCCGACCTGCCTGGAGTGATAACACTTCAGCGGAAAGTCATAGAAGCAGTTCATTGCCTTGTATTACACAATTTGGGAGGAGACCAAATTGTGCACTTCTCTCCTGTGGGTCACTCTATTGCAAAGTTGGACTGCTCAGGGATTATGATTATGAACATACTTTCTGAGTGACAGATAAAACACACACACACACACACACACATATATATATATATATCCAAGTCAAGGTAAAGAAATGAAAGTACACAAATACACAAAGAGCATGACTGTCAAATATGATGGGTTGGAATGTTCACCATACAGTACACTGCACCCTCCAGAATAAAACTTTTTCTTCTTGACTTTCTCCACCCTGTTCCTACAGCCCCCCCTTCCCCACATTTCTCAGCTTGTCTCCGTACATCCAGTACACAGACACATCAACGCGGGCAGACACAGGCACCAGTGTCCCCAGGCTCCACTGTCCAACACAGGCCTCTTTCATACCATGGTCAGGCAAACAGCTCGAACACTGCAGGTGCTCTACATGGGCTGGGTCAGAGGGGCCATTTGGAAAGGACGTTTTTTTTTTTTTGTTTTTACTCTGCTGATTCATAAACATTTCCAAGACCTGGGGAGAGTGAAGTGCTGTTAGACTGAAATTCTGTCAAAGGCTATGCTGTGCTTAGAAGAGTCTAAGATCCAGCTACAAATAAACAAAAAAAAAACCCCAACAAAACAGAAATGTTAAAAATTCAGAATAATGATGTTGCTCAGCAGGGTAGGCACAGTCTGTAAGTCTGAATGCTGTGTACAGTATATTCATTCATATTTGATGAAAGCACTGGCTTCTGCCAATCCATAGAGGGAAGCAACATCAGTAACATAGCTTTGGGGCTTTGAGTTTTCCTCTAGTCTGTATTTAAAAAGTAGCAGTGTTCAGGTTTCTCCTGCAACATTAGTGTTGGGCACATGGCACACTGGTAACAAAGCTGCTTGTGTGGATCCCTGCCATAAAGATAAAGGGGCCAGTAAAGCTGCGGTAGGATAAGAGGCTGGAAGGAGGTCATGGGGAATTGGGGATTCACTGTCAAGGTTTCACAGCTGAATCAGAAAAACACACATACACAGACCAGGAGGACTTAAGAGAGTCATGGCGAGCAGAGATTTACTGGCAAGGTTTCACTTTAGTCAGGCAGTACTCTCACATCCCACTAACCCAGTGCTTCTCAATTATTTTCTGTTACGCCCCCCCTAGGAAGAAGAAAACATTTCACGCCCCACAGTAAAGCCAAGCGCTACATACGCTTCGTCATATTTCCTCGTCTTAGCTTTCAGGTGACTTTCGGCAATGCCAGGGTCACACACGCCCCCCCTGACATCACCCCACTATTTGAGAAGGACTGTACTAACCCTAGCACCTCACACACAAAAAAAATGCACACATTCACACAGAGATGAATTAGGAACAACATCATGATCAGGCAAATCTCCCACACTCCCAGGAAGAGAAAAAAAGGAGATTTGGAGTCCATTGGCTAAAGAATCAAAGCAGTTAAAAAGCTCCAGATGGCTCACTTTTTTCATAACATTAAAAATGTGGACAGTTAATGCACGCAAACACACTAAATGTAGTACCATCATTCTCCTTTTTTCTGCCTTTCTTCTATTGCCCTTCTGAATCTAGAATCATCTTTTCTGCCTAGCTCTTATTTTCCCTCTCTGGAGAACAGTACAATGTATAAAGTGCTTGTCTCCTTATTGAAACAAGACAACAACATCAAGATCTCTGGTTTAGGTTTACTTAGCAGAGTCCCTTGGGATCCTCTCAACTATTAGCAGATGGTCGAGGACTGTGTACTTGGCATATCTGGCTTGATAGCCTACTGGGTTAACTCCTTTCAGTGCATGAAGAGTATTTACTGTGCATATTTTCAGAGGGAAGCAAAGACACAGTGCTAGTTGACATCCCTTCAAATGCAGAGAGTAGTGGGATCCCGGATGGGATTCAACCCCCAAGAGGGGAGTTAGCATATGAGAGTGTCAGATGCTAACAGCTAGACTGCTGCTCTGAGTAGAGCAGTAGCAGTATTGTGGCTGGGGCTTTGTGACCTTGGTTACTTCTTTGGGAGCGTCCAGGCATGTCAGTGGCAGCCCCCTGTTCCTGTGAAACGAGACTTCTACTGTGGATCAGTGACAGGCTCAATCGGCTTTGGCCTGGATTTATAAAGACTTAAAAATAAGTAGAAAGGCCACATCTTGATATCCAAATATGCTATACACACACCAAGGTGAAGAAACACACTTATACACATTTACACATCTATGCACCTTTACCAGTGCAACCACAATATCCTTTATTCTCATTTTCAGTATTTAAGACTTCTTTTTCTTGAAACTAGAAGATTCCACTTCCACAGTTAATTTCATGTTCCCCATACAGCTTCTTCTTAGTCAGGTTTTGTTTAGAGATTAGAAATTAGTGTTGGTACCTTGAAAACCAAAAGAGAACAAGGCAGAGCACTCCATTAATATCGTAAATACTTATGGTGTTCGGATGCACTGGAAACACATTACTATAAATAATCTCACCCTGTAGGCAGACTTATTTGCAAGTCTTAGGAAAATAAAGTTTTGGGCTTCGAAATGGACTAAACGACTAATTAAGATGAGGATGTTTTCCAACACAGAAATCCTCGTCTTGCTTTACACATCAAATTTAACGTTAGGCAGGATGCAAGAGGGTCCAGATTCCTAATGGTACCGCAGGAAAGATGAAACTTTGCTATTAAACATTTCATGATGAGCACATATTCTCTACCACAACTCTCTGTTTTTAATCAACTGCATATTTTCTGTACTGGTTGCATTTTGCACTGACAAAAAACTAGTGAATAGTTATAGGTCATGTGGATCTAACACCTCACACAAACAAAATGTATGAGCAATGTATATATGCATAAATCACAGTGCATCACAGACCTCTTATCTTGATTCTCTCATTGCTAGAATTAGCAAGAAATGCACATTGTTCTTATGATTTAATGACTCGTGTGTAATTTGTCTGCCACTGGTTAAACAAATCTGTTTTCCTAAATCAAGTGATATTCTCTTTTAAGTAGTAGTATAAATTCTTTATAAACCCTTCTATTTGGTCAAAAGTAATATCACTTTACTGCCTGTATTCTCCAAAAAGGGAATCTTCTAAACCTCTTCTCAACAGTTTGCACACATTCAACTCAGATCAGTGTAAAAGCCACCAAATCTCTAAAATATCTAAGCAAACTGGCAAGGTGCAATTCAAGGTTGTCAACTGTGCAACAAAGCATGTTTACAACATCAGAACATCATGTCTCTTTTGTTCTTAGGATAATTACTCATTTGTTTCAATAAAGATATCTGCATCATTTAGCACATCAGACCTATCAAAAGCCCTTTCAAGTCTCACTATGCACCCAAGACTCAAAACCTACATGTCTGGCATGAATGTACAGTAGCTGCAACTCTCATTCATTTTCCAGTGTATCTTTAGATTGCGTTTCATAAATCACTGTCAACAGCACTTGGTCTTTCAGTCATAAACAAACACTGACTATATTTGTACTGCAAATTGGAAATTTAAAGGCTCCTTGCTGTCGCCTAGAAAGTCTCTTCCCAGCTAAATGTCCTATTTTCACCAGCTCAAACAAATAACCATCCCGAGCTTGACTCTGTGCAGAAGTGAATCTCTGAAATTATTTACAGACTCATCCTATCATTAGTGTGAATAATGTACTTCAAACTTCCAGGCGCTGACACAGCTATCTCTTGAGAAAAGACACATGAAATTAGAAGCAAAAGAACATAACCTTATTAAAAATAATGAGCAGAAAGGCCATACAGACTAATAAAACGTGTAGCACTACAGAGTGAGCATTGGTCTTCATTTAAAACGAGTATCTGCAGAGGACAGTGACACTTAAAAAGCCCATATAGCACTTAGTCTTGGCTCCCAAAATGGGCCACTTGAGCCACAACCCTTTCTGACTGCTATTTCACAGGAAGAGGCTGTGAATGTTTGATTCTAAACCACAGCTTTCAGCTTTCTGTCAAGACTCTGCATTGATTCAGTATTAAAAAAAAAAAATGCAGCGTTTAGGGAAGCTGCCCATGCGAGAAATTTGTTAATTAACAGTGTGCCCGACTCAACACTTTCTGTGGTGAATGGAACTCATATCTAAATTGTTACTTACAAACCTGTCACAGAATGATTATGAGCTATTTTTTTGCTTTTCTGACTGACTGAGCATTTCAGCAGTACAGTGTAAGCCCACTGAACTGCTACTTAGTCAGAAATGTTATATAATATACCAGCCTCAAGTGTACACTTGAATCTGGGATATAGAGCAAGTGGATGTGAATGATGGGATAGAAGCTATTTTGACTACCTGCTAACATGGGTCACTAATAGTTTTTCATGTGATTTTTTAAAAAACTTTTTTGCATATGCCTAATATGTTCATTAAAAGAGACGAATTTTACATAAGAGCTAGGTAATTCGTGTTACCAACTTTCAGTGGAATTACATTGAGACAATTCCTCCTCATCCTGCTTTGTCTACCTCTGATACAGTTAGTGGTTTCCCACATTTTTCAGAGATGTATGGTGATAACTTTTACAGGAGTAGGAGGGTTTTCTGTTGAGAATAAAAAAAAAAGTGAGAACACTAGCACTTCTTCCACAAAACAGGCCTTGTGGCTACTGTTGATTTAAAAAAAGTGTCTTGGTGGTAAGGTGTCTTGTGGTAAGTTTAGAAAGAAACCATTTTTATATTACGAGTTACTGATATTATGCAACTAGCTGGCCTGGAAATGACAGATTGGACAGCATCTTTTGGGCTAAATCACTGAAGAAAGTTAGACAGGCAGAAATTCAAATTACATTATCAGAAGCTACAAAGGTCATTTTCTTTACAGTGCACACCACATTTAGTCTACAGTTAAACAAATGCAGGGTGTGAAACATTAGCTGCCAACACAATTTGAGCACTTCTGGGTAGGGTTTGCAGATGTAGAATTTGTTATCTTGTTCTGTGCTCAGTTGTAAGACCAAAATACTCTGAATGGCTCTTCTGCCAACTCAGCTGATGGAACAAAAGAACCAGGGAGCCAATAACGCAAAGCAGCATGCAGCATGGGGATGCACCATAACTCTATCCTGTATATATGCTACATGCTCTTCTAGCTGGGTCACTAGAGTCTGTTAAAGCAAAATTATATTCCTTAATTAATAAAACAATCTCACTATATACTGTGTAATTTTTTGGCAAGTACCATCTGAGCTGAAGCTTTACAGGATAATGCAAGTATGTGTATATATTAGCCTGTATCATGATGCATATACTGTATCTAAATAGTGCATAAAATAATAATAATGATACACAGGATCTACATAGTGTTTCACTCCTCATTAAGCTGCATACTTACAACACTTTACACACAGTCTCTAATGTCAGGTTTATGGTGTACTGTAAAGCACCAGCTTGAACTTGTGAAAAGGGAGTGATAGGGTTTGAAGGCCCCAGTGGTGAGCTGTGTGTCTGCAGAGAGCACTGAGAATCAACCACAGCTGACAGGTTGCAGTTATGATTGGCAGAGTGCTGGAGTCATGAGGTCCGAGGGACACACGGGGTCGGCATGTGGGGAAATAACAGGAAGACACAGTAGCTTTCCCCATCAAGAGCTGTCAGGAGCAGACGTGACAATGCCTGTGACACTCTGAGACTGTACAGCTACTGTATCTAATGATCAAGCCTCCCTTACTGACATCTTAGCTGTAATTATTATATACAACTTAGACAGGAATTTGTGATGCATTTGTAACTGCAATTGATGTGGAAGATTGTGCTGACACTGATAAGCATGACATGAAAAAGTTAATAATTAAATCAAGCTCTGTGTTATGACCAGGGCTGGACTGATTAGCTGATAAATGCTTTTGGTGATTATGAAATATTGGATCAGTGTACATGACTGAAGTTACTCCGTGACTATAGCCGCATAAGACCAATTCGTAAAGTCTGAAATTACATTTTAATCTGAGGAACATAATTTTTTTTGCTAATGCTCTTGTAAAGAATTCTTTTATTGAAAGGATCTGTGAGCGTGTCAGTGTGGAGGATCACTTAGTCTAGGTTTCATTGGAAAGTGAGTTTCCCATGATAGTCTCGTAGTTGCCTGACAATATCTAAAAGGATGAAATAGTGAAAGAAGCACTGATTACAATATTTTCAATGATTAAATGGAAGACTACTAAATGTAGAGTGAAATATTAACAGTTGTGGAAGTATTACTGGAATCAAACCTCAAAAAGCTGCTCTACTGAAAATCACCAGTGTAAGCGACTCTTTGTTTTAGAAGAAAGACACTGCTGTCTGTATGGCAGCTGGTGGCGATAAAGGATTATACTGCTTTGATAAACAAAATGAT
The DNA here is from genome assembly GCF_017976425.1 of Toxotes jaculatrix. NCBI lineage: Eukaryota > Metazoa > Chordata > Actinopteri > Toxotidae > Toxotes > Toxotes jaculatrix. The sequence continues at coordinate 8,065,450 of NC_054399.1, forward strand.
TACTACAGCAGGCTAATGGACAGAAAATCTGCCCACGGATTAAATACATCCATACGCCTGGAGCAACAAAAATGCCCCTTGGACACAGTAAATTCTTTTTTTATTAAAACTATTAACAGAGGACATTACTTACAAACTGCGTTACCTGAATTGCAGCTGGTACAGAATTGTAATCATTCTCATTGAGGGCGAGAAGGAAGAAAGTGGAGTTAAGACTCGTTAACAGACTCCAATTGTGAGCAATGCGAGAACAATACAAGATTAAATACATATATATGTATATATCATATCACAGGAGATATCCAAAGATTGGGATCATTCTTGAACCAGTTTAGGGTGAAAAATGAGACACATTAAAATAAGAAGGCATTAGGTTACTTATTCAGCAAGGGATCAGACACCATTCACACTAAAGAAGATTAGTTGGAGCAGAAACGATTTGACGATTAATCGATTTGTTGACTGACAGACAATTTATCAACTGCCTCATTATGACAGCTGGCAAGCAATTAGCCAAGTGCTGAAGACTTTCGAGGACAGATGCCAAACATTCCCAAATTACAGCTTATTGATACTGGAGGTGCTTCTCTTTGTCTTACAGGATAGAAGAAAATTGAATATCATTGGCTTTGGGGCTGGTATTAGACTAAATCAAAGCAATTTGACGCCATCATCTTGAGCTTTAATTAGTTGTGTTGAACATTTTACACTAATTGCTGACATTTAACAACTGGACCAAACGATTAATCGAGTAAAAAAAATCGGAATATTAATCGATGATCACGCAGATCTATGGAAGACAATGTCAACACTGGCCGTATCATGCTCTCAGACCGGAGAGGAAAAATATCTCGACGTCTACAACAAAGGCGAAGGGATGACAAGTGGAGGAGGAAAGTGGAGACTGATAAACCAGGTAAACAATATAAGACAAAAAATAATTATGTTACAGGAGTTGTCTACCCAACGCCAGGAACACGGCTAATTTTTGAGGCAATGTCACACAAAAACACTCGGGGAGAAAAAAAAAGACATTAGATTACTTAAGTATTCGGACGTTACTAACCGTTTAAAACCGTTGTCCTACCGTTACTGCGTATTTGATGCCAACCATTAAATAGCCTCTGAAGAGCCCAGTTAGCAGCTGACAGTGCAAGCTAGCAAACGTCCCCGTGAATCACAGCGACGCGGATCAAAAAATAATTCAGCCTGAAGATTACACCGTTGTATCCTGCTGTCATAGCGTTACAGAAGGGGGGGAAAAAATATATCTCGGCATTTACAACAAAGACGAACCGACTCACCATAGTAAGAGGTGGGGATGTCCGTCTTTCTAGCCATGGCACTCAGTAGGACAGATGCAGCACCGTCGTCTTGGTTTTGGAGACCGCATATGAGAGTCGAGGTGAACCGCAGTTGTTTTAATGCCTTCCAACGGTCCCGTCGAGAAATAAACACAGGAACCTGGAAAGGTCTCGGGCGCTTGGTCTGAGGATGCTTCGGCCACGCAGCTGAGCGTCAGTCGTGTTTACAGCTCGACGTCATTAAATATTCCAAAACGGTCTTAAAGGGGACGCTGCGCACCGCGGCTCCTGCTCCTGCTGCTGCTGCTGAGCGTCCCGTCTCCCTTTGTTAGGGTGGCATTTAAAGCACATACCCACGCAGTTTTTGTGCAGTTTGTCGGCTGACATGCACATTTGTGAGGTTTACATGAACGACGCTGCAGGACAGTGGGATTAGAACACCCTGCCTATATCCACAACAAGAGTAGTGATTTCCACGTTGCTTCTATAGGTTGGCTGATAATACAGCAAACACTGCAGCTAGTAATTTTAGGTGGCAGTGACGTCCCTTTTCCACACTGAGGCGTCCGGTGGAGAAACACTGACCTCAGCTGGGTTTGCTGTGACATTGCAGAGGTTGCTCTCTTTCTGCTTCCCCCACCCCTTTCAAATTGAATAGTGGCATAAATGTCTGATTTATCTCGTTATATGTTGTATTTTACATGAAAAGAGAGGGTATCAACTTATTCAAGGCATAAAGCTACAGTGCATGTGGATGTGGAGTCACCATGAGTCATTAATGTTAAACTTAGAGGCAATCTTTCTAAAAACATACCAGGTTAGGTTCAATCTAAAGTCATTGCATCTGTGACTTAAGTGTGGCTCAAGCCCATATTACCTGACTTGAGTTCATATATTTGAGATAAAGCACTTCATTTGAAGTTAACAGAAAAGGTCTTGTACCAGTGTTTCCACTTATTCTGGCTGATTAGACCTTTGCTCACACGGTTTCATTTATACAGGGCTTCACCATGAGGATATTTGCTAGATCCTCCATTTTGCCCCTCTTCACAGTAGAATACACAATTCTAAAAAGCATTTTGACATCTTGTGTCACAGGCACATCTTTCCACACCCAGCCCAGGTCCCCTGGCCCATGGTTTCATTTACACAGGGGTTCACGCCCACCCAGCCAGGCCCCCTGGCGTGTTCACACCAATGTTCCCCCTAATCTTTCATCTGTCTGAGTGTACTACACAAACTCCCTGAGAATTCCTTGGACTACTGTGAGCAATATCAGACGTGCACACTGTCTGTCACACTGCTATCACAGCTGTCCGAACCTGAGATCATAAGATGTTAAATGGCTTGTTAAAAGAATCAAATTACAGCAGTAACTTCTGTTATATTACTTTTAATATAAGTGATTTGACCCACAAAGAACCAGCCAGCTAACCCAAAACATCTCCCAGAGTGGTGAGAGTAGCCTTGAACTTTGAATCACCCATCTTTTTGTAACAGTAATTTTTTACTTGGGTTAAAGTACTAGAATACTTGCTTATAAACATATTTAAGTACAAACTACAAAGAACATTTTCTTATGCATTCACAGAACCTGGGTGATGGAAGGGCCACCACATGCTCCCAAGCCCAGCCACCACCCTGAGTCGGGGTGCCACTCTTATAGTGCATGCTGGGAGATGGGTGTATAAAAGCAACACCCCGACAGAGGGAGGCTTGGGCTGGGGCCTAGTAGTGATGGCCAGCCCAATGAGGACCCTTAGAGGCCCTTAAAACATCATTGTAAAGAATATCTGAAAATCTGTATAACATTTGCATAAATCATGAATGAAAACAAAAACTATAAATGCTCATATGAAAACTTTTAGTTTTTTTTTTTTAATGTACAATGAAAAACATGCTTGCACCTGTGAACAATTAATTAAACTTTTCCTCTGACAGTACTTAAAACCCTGAGCCCTTCTCTTCTTTGTGACTGTCCCTTCAAGTTCTTTTCCTTCAGCCGCTTCACCACGACCACCCCAGCCCAGGTCCCCTGGCACACGGTTTCATTTATACAGGGCTTCACCATGCCCACCCCAGCCCAGGCCCCCTGGCACGTGGTTTCATTTATACAGGGCTTCATGCTCTTCCCTCTGTAGCTTTTACATAGGCTACCCTGATTTTTCTCACAGCATCTGGTCTGATTGCAATATTCTGTTTTGTTTTTGAGATGAATTATCAGTTCCCACAAAGCCAACAAACATATTTCATTTTGCGTAGTGAGACTTGCTGAGGAATAACTGGAACATTAAAGACACATTAGAAAACGAACACAGTGACGCCAGTGCAGAGGGTGTCTATAAAAAGACCCAATCCTCATTTCCCAGCACCACCTGACGAGATTAGAGCTTCCAGCAAATCTGTCTCCCATGAGGAGGTTTAGCTGCTCAGGTTGCCATAAAAAATGAGAAAAATTGTTTCCTGTCCTTAAATGGGATGTCCCAAAATCTACTTGAGCAACAAAAAAAAAAAAAAAAAGAAAAAGGTGGATGCACTGTACCAAGAATATTTGTCTGTACATTCTTTATTATCACTAACACCCTTTGAAGAACTACCATAATCTCATCATAACGCTTAGGAGGGTGCATTTAAAGTACCAAACAGAAAAGATGAGACAACAATTTAAAAGGTTTTCTCACTATCTGAGGCACATTTTATGAAGCACCCTTACTATTCCGAAAACATTAGGTGCAATTGTCACATCAGTTTATTCTCTGCAGCACAAGATGTGCTCACTCAAAACACTGAACTCATTAAAAAAAAAACTCATCTCTTGAATCACTGCCACTAAGAGGAAATCTCATTTTGCCACTGAGTTAACTCATGTAAGTCATGCATCAACATGAGTCCCCTGAAATTGTGTTTCTTCTTGCAATTATCATCAAATATTCTCTGCAGCCATGATGTTAGGCAGAAAATATGGCAATAGAAATTTGAATTTGTTAGGATTGTGTAGTATAGAAAAATGCCTCTGTACTAATTTAGGAGAAGTAAAAAATAAAATGGAAACTCTCGACAATCCAAAGGCTTCTCTCTACGTTGCCAAAGAATTTCATACGCCACCATAAACACATATATTTCTCACAATATTTCTTTGTGCTGCACATTGGAAATAATCATGTATGTGCTCGAGCTGTTTAGGACCATGAGGAGCGCGGGGCTGAGTGAGGGCGTCTCTGTTGGGGAGAGCATGGGAGAAGAGTAGTGGAGCGTCGTTCTTTGTGGCTGCGCGCTGATCAGAGTGATGCTGCCGCTCAAGTGTTGCATGATGAAGGGTCCCGATGCTCCGTGAGAGAGCTTTGGCCCCGACGGGATGAAGGCTGGATCCGCGAGTGGAAACGAGGGGAAATGAAGATGAAGATAAGAGTGGTAATTATGAACGAGACCTGCAGGAAATATACACTGTAATGTTCATTTGTGGGGACGTTTAGTGTTTCTGCTGCTCAGAAGTGAGTTACAGACTGAGCTCTGTCATCATATAGTCTGCTGTGACCTAAATGCACTTTGTGGTGTCTTATATTCATCGCTTACAGTGGCCATTGGATCTATAATATTCCTCTAAGATAAGAGGAGCGCACCCTGCTAAAGTTTTTTTTTTTTTTTTTTTTTTGGGGGGGGGGGGGGGGTGAGGGGTAATTGTGGAACATGTGTGTATCCAGCAGCGTAATGCTATTTTTGCACCGCTCTTTAAAATATGTTGCCCTGTTGACAGAACATGTTGAGCGCATTTCATTTGCAGCCTTGCATAAGCAAAATGAGGAAAGCGCAGCTGTTATAATCGTGCTGCTTCTGCTTCGAAAGCTGACACTTAATTAGCTGTGTAATTTCTTGACCGAAAACGTAGCCCTTATGTCCTCATGCTTATGGACAATTTCCGATGTAAGCTGAGTGAATTTTTCAAAATCAGGTGTTTGAAAAGATGTTGTTTTGGTGGTCTTTTTTCCTTCCTTTTTTCCCTTTCTTTTTTTTTTTAACTCGCGCGTTTCATGTGTTTTTTCAGTGCCAAGGGGTTAGTGGCATCATCATCGTCACCATGGTTACCAGCTTTATGTTGGTGTACAACAGCAGCTCTGGTGACAGATCATCTTCATCATCAGCATCATCATCGTCATCTTCCCACTGTTTAGAAGCTCCGGTTTCTTCCACAAAAAAGCCGGAGAAACCACAGAGACTCTCAGCATCAACACTTGAGGGGTACACAGGTGTCATGGATCATAAGGTAAATATGTCCTGTCTTTACACTGTGGGGGCCGTCTGTTTCCCTATGCAATTTTAACATTTAAACATTTTGCATGTTATTGCAGCACACATGTCCAAACTTGCATGTATGCCCGAGTCACACACACAAAAAAAGAATGAATGACGGTGAAAAGGAGAGGATTTGCTTGCTGGTTAACATGATATTTAACAGGGGCTATGCCAGCATATTTGGATGTCAGTTTGTCTTCTTTAGAAGATAAAAACCAAAAGCTCTTCAGCTTCCAAAGGAATAAAAGATGCAAAAAAGTGGCAGAGATTGGCATAAAGCTAAACCACACGCCTACTACCACAAAAACACAGGGTTGAACCTCAGCATCGGTTGTGTGCTCCAATTAAAACAAGTGGTAGTGTTTGGGATGAGGGATCAGGTTCTTTTCAGCGCATTAGGTGCCTACACAGAGAGGGGAGGGGGATTTAGGGAACACATCATGAATCCATAAAAGCTCCGTGCTGGCAGGTGAAAAGTGGCTGGTGACTCAAATATTTTGAAGGAGGCACACAGACACCAGCAGTGAAGAGAGTAGTGACAAGGACAGCCGCACATGGGACTTGAACATACCAAACTGGGGAGTAAAAAAAATTGCTGAAAAAAAGAACACAGAAGTCACTTGCAGTATCTTTATGATATGAGTCGGACACGTTTTCCTTGAACCGATTCACGCACCGAATTACAAACAGTGGCTACCCCTTTAACAGTACTCTTGTTTTTTCACCTGTCAAACTGTACCCCGAGGAATTAGAATTCACTCAGTGCATTTGGACAGTGATTTCTATGGCCTTTTTACACACATGTAATACCGACTGCACATAATCTGTATTCTGCAGTCATGCAGGTAAAGCAGAGAGACTGGCATGTAAATGTAGAGTTCAGGTATGCATGTAAAATATAGTTTTGAAGCAGCAGCGCTGTCCTGGTTTCAGGGGGAACTGAAATATCGTGTTCTTTGTGTCTGACTGAATTGTGTCCTTAGCTGTCTTAAGAGTTTAATATGCTGTTCTGGTTTTTGAGTTTGAGTATTATACAGTTTTTCAATATATAGGAACCAGCACAAATGCTGGCATATAAGTTGCTTTTTTACATTTCATTTTCATGTTTTTAAAGCAGCTTGCTGTTTTTAGCAATAACAACTAAGTTCTCTCAGTGCAGTTATTGAAATTGTTTAGCAATTTCTGTTGAATAGCAAAAGGATCAGAATAAAATATGAGCTTAGTACAGCTTTAATGTCCCCTGTAAGCCTGTTAAAATACCAAGTAATCTCAGTCAACACAAAAGCTGAACTTGCTGTGGTAGTGCCATCTCTAAATTCTCTCTGTAGTTTACTCCATTTCTTAATTCATAATTAAAGTGTCCACAATGAAATATTTAGCAGCAAGGGCGCTTAAAACAGGATGGATTTCTACTAGAATGGCTACTCAAGACATCACCGCAGCAGTCTTTTGGTCATATAAGCACCACTGTCATCATTGTTACTGTAAGGCAGAGGCCTATCACTCAGACGCAGCACAGTGTTACAGGCAGCTCATTCAGGTAGACAGATCATTCAGTCAGCGTTGTGTCTCCCCTCAGTGAGAGAGATATGCAGTGAAGCACAGCAGTGTGGAAAGGACATTGTGTTGCTCAGGCAGCGCTGGGCAGGAGGAAAAATAAAAAAGGGTTGGTTACAGTTCACCTTTCACTGCTTGATGATCAGTGACATGAGGGTGAGGGAGTGGCATCGGGTTTGAGGCTTGATACGGCTGAGGCTTACTAGACTTGTTAGCCAGACTCAAGTTTAGGGATCCTCAAAGATGTTGTAGACCTCATCAGATCCTTTCAAACTCAATGAAAAGGAAACATTCATCTACAGATTGAACAGGAGCTCTTCAGAGAAATGAGAAGCAGCTGCTTCAATTTTTATTTTGTGTAGGCACTTTATTATTCACTGTCTCTCACCTCCTCCTGGTTGACGGCTGGTTCATGATGGATTCACACTGCGACATTTTTATACTGCTTAGTGTCACTTTGTCCCCCCTCTCACACCCACCACCACCTCTTTCCCATGGAGGCTTACAACTGTGCTGCTGCTGCCACTGCACTCCCCAGCAGAGCAGACCTGCTGTAGCATCTGTGGAGTGGGCGAATCAGTCCATACAGTTCCCTTCAGGGTCATCTGAGGTCTGCTGCTGCTGCAGGAGGGAATCTTGGCTACAACTATAGCGCACACACAAACACACACACATTCACACAGAACCAGTACACTCGCACAGATGAACCCATGCACATGCCCAAACACGTTAAAATTTTATACCCTCAGCAGAGCCAGGGATGCTTGATAATTTGAGTAGAGCAATATCTAATGTGTCTGCTGGACCCTGTTTATGGCCTATATTAACTTATGTTCATTTCTTGTTTGCGTGGGCTGTAACTTCACTAAGGTGGGTGGTGATCTGAGGCTGGTTGGCTTGTTTATGTCTCAACCAAGAGGTCATAAAACATAAGACTGTCTTGCTTTGTGTGTTGGAAACCCGGTCTCATATCAAAATGTGAAATAGCTACATTTGTCCACAGTACAAAACGTACCAGTCTCACAATTAGGGCCTGAAATTGTGAAATGTTCACGTTTTTGTCCCATTCTTTTCTATTGGCCTGCCAACGGGTCATGTGACTGCTTGCGGCGGTCTTCCAAAAAACAAAAAACAAAACAAAAACAAAAACAAAACATGGCGGCCATTCCTTTAATTCTCAGTGGAAAATGCATTATTTCAAGATAGTTTGGACATAATAAAGCATTTTGATGATAGTTCTAGCGAGAAATATACATTGAAATTTCACAATATTCGTTCAGTTCTTGTAAATTATCTTTCTTTGTTATTACGGTAACAAACAAACCAAACCGTTGTTATGTGGTTGCTATGGACGCTGCCACAGACGAAACCAAGTGGCGTGTTTGTTATTGTATATATTCGTTACGTTGTGAGTTGTTTGAATATTTCTGTAACTGTTATCCGTTCAATAAACGGCTGGCTGGCTCGCCCCCTTGGCGCATGACGTCAGTCAACCCGGAAAGGATTATCTTTTAGTCCAATAAAAATAAAACAAAAAAAATCTCTCTCTCTCTCTCTCTCTCTCTCTCTCTCTCTCTCTCTCTCTCTCTCTCTCCGTTTTCTGTTGTTTTTTTGTTGAACGGTTATCATCAACAGTTACAGTAATATAGCTCACAACGTAACGAATATATACAATCACAAACACGCAACTTGGTTTCGTCTGTGGCAGCGTCCATAGCAACCACATAACAACGGCAGAAAACGTGACACTGTGACAATTATATGCCGAGACGTGAAATATTCATCGTAATAACAATCAAACCAAAGATAATTTGCAAGAACTGAACGAATATTGTGAAATTCTAATGTATATTTCTCGCTAGAACTATCATCAAAATGCATTTTTTTTATGTTCAAACTATTTTGAAATAATGCATTTTCTACTGAGAATGAAAGGAATAGCCGCCATGTTTTTATTTTGAGAAGACCGCTGCAATCAGTCACATGACCCGTCGGCCAATAGAAAAGAATGGGACAAAAAAAAGTGATCATTTCACAGTTTTCAGGCCCTAATTGTGAGACTGATACGTTTTGTACTGTGGACAAACGTAGCTATTTCACATATTGTGAGACTGATACGTTTTGTACTGTGGACAAACGTAGCTATTTCACATTTTGATGGTCTGTCTGACAGGCTGGCCGATTGGCGTAAGCCCGTCTAAATGTAGAAATTGAAACCGTCAGCCAGGGGTCCTGGCTGGATGGCTTGTCTGACAGGCCTGCCAGCCCATGGGCATGGTCAAACCTGCTTGCACGGCCGGCCTGTCTGACAGGCTGGCCATTGGGTGCGATCACGCCTTTTTCAAAAATGTCAGCCGTAAGGCTTGACTGACTGGCCGGCCTGTCTGACAGGCCGGCCGATGGGTGAGATCAAACCTGCCTGCACGGCTGGCTTGTCTGACAGTGGCCGGCCTGTCAGATGAGCCAGCTACTGGGTGCGATCGAGCCGATGGGTGAGATCAAGCCTGCCTGCACGGCTGGCCTGTTTGACAGGCCAGCCACTCGGTGCGATCGAGCCCCTGTTAAAACTAAATTGTTGGCCGGAGGGACTGCTTGGCTGGCTGGCCTGTCTAACAGGCCAGCCGATGGACGAGATCAAGTCTGCCTGCACGGCTGACCGGTCTGACAGTTGCCGGCCTGTCAGATAGGCCAGCCGCTGGGCACGATCGAGTCTGTCTGCACGGCTGGCCTGTCTGACAGGCCGGCCCATGGGCGAGATCAAGCCTGCCTGCATGGCTGGTGCGATCACGCCCTTTTCTAACTGTAAAAATTAAAATTGCCCGCCAGAAGGCCTGGCTTGTCTGACAGGCCGGCCGATGGGCGTGATCGAGCCCCTGTCTAACTGTAGAAATTGAAGCCTGGCTGGCTCACTCCCTTGGCACATGACGTTAGGTACGTCAACCCGGAAAGGATTATCTTTTAGTCTGGCGAACAAGAGGAAAAACCAGTGACCCTGAAAGAGTTCAACGCAGTCTGCACAAAAGCACATCTAGACACAGCAGCCATGACAAGGACACTTTCCTCAAGCTTGATATAAAGCATCTCTGATACAGGCTTTTTAGATTTATATTCATAGGTAGCTTTTTGTCAGGCACACACGCACACAATGATTACTTTCAGCCGAAAACAGTCCCAAATTAAAGTTGATAACCTGCCCATTATTCTGTCATCTGTGTCTAAACACTTGAATAAATAAATATATATATATATATATATATATATATATACATGTTGTTGTGACCAACCAGGTTTTCAAAGTTGAAAAAGGCAAACTCGGATTGAATGATCCAGCGGCAAAAAACCCAGAGACTCTTCACATGAATTATTCCCAACCTTAATAGAGAGCTACATTGGCATTCTGAACTGTGCTGTGAGCTTCACACTCCATCAGCTTCTGAGGTGGGAATGTGTGTGTGTGCGTGCGTGCATACAAAAAGGTGATATTACCAGTGCCAGAGGCTGTGGTGCTCCCACTGCTATGTTTATAATACTCTCCCACTATCTCTGTGACCCCACATTGAATGATTGCCTTGTGTGTGTATGTGTATAAATGGTTTTGTATGTGTGTGTGTGTATAAACGTGTGTGTGTGCGTGTATGTGTGTGGTGTCTGGGTATGTCCTTTTATCTTTGTGCTGTGTGCAATATGTATGTAATACAATCATGTTTCTCTGGCAAGAGTCTGAAACTCTAAAAAGTCTGTCTAAAAAGTGTCTAGATTCAAAACCTGTTGTAATCCCTTTTGCTCACACACACACACACACACACACACACACACACACACACACACACACACACACACACACACACACACACACACACACACACACAAAATCACAGTCTTGAGGAACAGGTATTTTCATTCCTCAACACACTGCCCAAAAGAAGCCATTTGCTGGAGTGTGTGTGCCGACCTCCCTCCCTCAATAACAGGTAGGCTGGAGTGAATTACACGCTTCACTGCACAAACACCCTCCCTCCCTTTGCTAGGAAAAAATCCCAGTCCTTCTAGTTGTTTCTTCTTCTGCATACAACAGATAGAGCGCGTTACCCCCACAGCACTGTCCAACTATTATACTCCCAAGCAAGTTTCAATCATTTTAAAAGTCAGGGGATATATTAAATGGGTAAAAGGCAATTGGAGGTTACATGGTCGTAGTTTGAAGTGCATGTGAAACAATAAAAGTATCCTTGACAGTGATGCTGAAGCTCCCCAAGTCTCTGACAGTTTGATGATGCTGGATGCTTAAAGAGAGCCACTTATAAGCCCTGTATTGCAGTGAGAGGGGATTTCAGAATCAGATGGAGAATATTTCAGATGGTAGGTGAAGATACAACCCACAGACTGCTGAATGAATAAATAAATGAATGAGTGAGCAATCAAATGCATATTACAAGTAGCTCATAATCAGGCTTGCACTGGCACAGTGGTCCTGTAATTTTGAAACAACTATCACTTGAACACTTGCTGACTCCCACACACACACTCAGACTGAACCTTATTATGCGGACAGAGGGCTGTCTACCCTGATCAATAATGCATAACCTCGTAAGCAATACATTTCCTGGATTAACACGATCTAAAAAGGAATAGGTTCAACCTCATGGATTACACAAAGTCGTGGCATTAAGCGGGGCAGCAGCAAGAAGAATAAGCAGTTAGGAGTATGGCTCTGGTTCCAGCCCCAGTCAATTACCGCCCACACACCGACTCCAAACTCATCAGTATGATCCTGTTTATACACTTCCCAGGGGAACCCAGGATCATAATTGCTTTCAGAGCATACCCCATCAGTCAGCCTCTAATATTGCACCAGAGCCTCCATTGTGCCTCATATCCCCTAGCCTCTGCCTGCACCCCTTTCAAGTTGAGAAGGGTACAGAGTACAAACCTGTAGGAAAACGACCTGAGCAGAACTGAGCTATTTAGAGGTCAGAGAGGAGTCATGAGCAAAGAACAAAAAGACAAAGGCTCCTATTACCATAATCAACCTGGATCTAAAGGATAAGGCTGGTGTTATCTCTCTTAAAATAACATGTCAAAAATCACTCCCTGTTTAATATCGAGTGCACTATAGTATAGTGCCCTCTAGTCTGTCATGAAATAGCTTTCCCAAAACACATTTAACAATATGTTGACAAAGCAAGAAAAAAACTGAAGGAAAAGACCTAAATTCAGTCCAACATGGACAGGGGCTCGATCACGCCCATCAGCCGGTCTGTTAGACAGGCCAGCCAGCCAGGCCCTGTGGCTGCTGAGCATTTTTCTCTATGAGGACAGTGAATCAAAATACACTATAGTAGCTGTGTTCAGGGTCATATAGAAATATTTTAGGCTGTGTGACAGACTAGTGAATAAGCTATGGTAAGACTTAGTAGAAGGATTAGTTCATTGTTGGTTTTGGTCTTTTGTTGATAATAAGAAAAATATAGAATAATTTCAGTCATCCTCTGTTATGAGCAGTGCAGCGTGAACAGAAAGACTCATCTGCATTTGCCTACAGAGGCACAAATTATTTAGATGTTGATTATTATCATCACAGTAACTGTACACTTTCTAAAGCGTGTGGAATTAGGCTAATGGCTCAGTTGAGAGATGAGGTGGATTAAGTGGCACCTGTTCTGTGGTGTGAGGGTTTTAATGATCAGCACCGCTTTCTTTTCTCAGAGGCCAATTAATTAAACCGAAACCCTCCTGACAGTTGACATCTCATTAAGCTCCTCCTGGTGACACACATTCAAAGTCGCAGTCCTAAACTTGCTCTGCTTTCAATTTGAGAGCGTAAAGGGGAGATAATCAAGGCAGCTGTCCTCTTCTTCTTCATCCAAGTCAACCTAAGACAGAGAAAAGGGGAAGCATGCTCCTTGGAGGATACAGTCTCGTTAGCAGCAAATTGATGGAGAGATGTGAAATCATGTTGAGCTGGTTTTCGCCCTGACTGAAAAAAAACATGACATTCACGACTTTTTGCTCTTGCTATTCGCCTCATCCATGTAGCAGTACAGGTATTATGAATTATTAAGAAAGCACATGATTTTTAAGGTATATAAACATGACTATGTAACATCTCTCTGAGGTGACACCAGATAACATTATCTGTTTCAGCAGATCTGCTTCCTTACTTTGAGTGAACATTTCTCAAACATTTCCCAGGACATGCAAATTGAACATTTGCATCTCCTGGGAATTCATCCATTAAGCTCTGCACAAGCCTGTTCATTATTTAGATTAGTTTTTGTCTTTTCAGAAGATGTCTGATATTACAAGCTGCCTCTGCATCTATGAGACAGTTTAAAATTAAACGTTAGAATGGGGTCACTGTTGGTAGGAAAATCTTTTTGCATAACTGACTCTTTAATGACACCTATTTCTCTGAGGCTGACTGCATTACAGGCTGTCAGAGCACAGAAAGGTACTGCCCATAATAAGTAGGTACATCATAAACTGGCACAGGCACACAATTCACATTCATGCTCTCACACTGGCTTCGTGATTAGGGTGTATAAAGGTGAATGTGGATTGATTCTGCTGACAGTTCTTCAAAGGTTGACATCTCTTAAACCGGAATCGGGAAAACATCGAAGAGGGAGAGAGAAGATGAGGAGCGAAGGCGAAGAATGGAGTGGCTGTGTGTTAAAGCACTCAAACTTGAATATGTGTGCGGACATGGATGCTTGTGTTTGAAAGCATCCATTCAACTCCGCACCTTTAATTACTGTAGCTTGTCAAGGGACAAAAATACATACTAGAGGAGGACATCTAAAAAAAAAACAAACAAACCTACAGACACTGCAGAAGGCAGACAGAGAGAGATATGACGAACACTGAGACTCCAAGACGGTTGCTCAAAATATCCCACATGAATCTGCACCATAACTTTGAAGTCTCATCTCACAATACATAGATTAGTGGGTTTGAACACTGCTGTTTTCATTTCACCATAAAGCATTGGGAGGACTCAAGGAATAAGACAAATGTTAAGTTAAGTAACCCTCATCCCAACCTGGTCCAAAATGTGAAATAGCTACGTTTGTCCACAGTAATGGCCACCATTTTTTTTATTTTGAGAAGACCGCTGCAAGCAGTCACATGAATGGGACAAAAAATGTGAACATTTCACAATTTTCAGGCCCTAATTGTGAGACTGATACGTCTTGTACTGACGTAGCTATTGCACATTTTGATATGAGACCTGGTTTAATTTTGATGTTATTCAGTTGATTCATCACTTAAGCCCAGATTGAAATAATTCAACAACTATTGGATGTCCTGCCTTGAAATTCTGTTCAGACATGCATGATCCCCGGAGGATGAATCCTACTGACTTTGGTGTTTCCCTGGCGTTTTCTCTAGCACCGCCTTGAGGTTGACCTCTGTGGTTTTACATGAAATGACTTAACAATTATATGGATTCCCATGAAATGTTCCAACTGTGCAGACGTTATCTGTTCTCACCAGAAATTCCAGTTCTTTCTGTCATTTCCCTCCATACTCTCCCTTCCCTCTCTTCTCCGTACGAGCATGAAGCAGATTCATCAAGTTCCATAAAATAAGCAAGTTTTTCTCTCATGTTGGAACATTTTCAACTCTCACAGATGCTTCAATTCGCACCACTCCACACAAATTTGCATCTACTTGTGTCTTTCCATTGACTGTCAATGCAATTGTGCTGCAACTAAAATTTGCATCCCATCTGAACACACGGTTAGTCTTGTTTAGACACCCTCAGCTTTTCACCGCCTTTCAAATATCATACTGTAATATTTAAAAAGATTTTAGTGGCAGAAAGTAGGAACTGGTTCCGTAGTGAAAATCTAAATGCTTGGTAAGACCATGCTTTGGAATCAAATTGCTGTTTCACAGCATGTCTTTAATATTCTCTGAGTGACACTGTTGTGATTTCTGATCTGTGACCTTTCACCTCCACAGTCTTTGAAGATGCACTGCAGGACTTGTTCCCTGGTGACCAGCTCTGGTCAGCTGACGGGCAGCAAAAGGAGCAAAGAGATCGATGGCTCTGAGTGCGTCATTCGTATGAACGACGCGCCCAGTGTGGGCTATCAGGAGGACGTTGGCCAGCGCACCAGCCTGCGTGTCGTAGCTCACTCCAGCCTGCAGAGAGTGCTGCGGAGCCGACAGGAGCTGCTCAATGCGAGCCAAGACACAGTGTTCATCTTCTGGGGACCGAGCAGCTGCATGAGACGGGATGGAAAAGGCCACGTTTACAACAATCTCAGGCTGTTAAACCAGCTGCTGCCCAAACTGAAAGTCTACATTATTTCTCGCATCAAGATGCTCAAGTTTGATGAACTATTTAAAAAGGAAACAGGGATTGATAGGTAAATGTTCACAGAATTAGTCTTGTCTCAGTGAGGTTTATGTTAAAGGGATTCGATTGAGACAAACAGAAAATAGAAACAAACACAAGAAAGGGGCCAACACACACACACACACACACACACACACATAAAATGTCTTATAGTTTTAGCCACTCAAAAAATCTGCAGTCAGGGGCGAGTATACCACACACTACACTACCTTTTGAAAGGCTGTACGTGTGTAACAATAAGTCACAGCTACAAACAATCACGTTTTAGATTAGAACTTGTCTGTTATCTCTGAAAGTGTTTTATGGCATTTCATATCCCACGCTGACTGTGGTCACATTAATGTCGGATTTGGGGGGAGTACTGCAAAGTATTTTCTCATGTACTGCAAACATAACTACGTTTACAGGTCATATTTTTATTTTCCTTGCACCATGTTTCCACAGTCAGTACAAACACAAAATAACATGGTGAGTAAGCATTAATCAGTTCAATGGAGGGTGAAGCGAGTGAACTTTTCTTTTTAAGCAGTATTGATGGGGAGTGGTTGGCCTCTCTGCTCGGCAGCATCAGGATCTTTTGGCATGGAAGTGCTGCAGCTGCCAAGCCATGCTCGCTGTAGTGGGACATTAGTATTACTTATCACCTTTTTTTTTCTGACAGGCTGGTATGCGGCTTGTCAGAAAAATGTTCATTTTAAAATGGGAGTAAGAAACTATTTTCCAGCTATAACATTTTTACCAGGAGGATTTTTGTGGCCTTGACAACAGGACATTTATAGTACATTATTAATCTAATATATATGTTTTACTGTTCTCTTGGGAAACAGTTTTGCTATTTACATTTTCAGAGGCACATGTAGTCCTTAGTTTGGAACAAACTATACATTTTATCAGCATAAATTTGAAGGAATTTTTTACAGATTTGGATACATTTACTTCTTCTGTATTTTTCTTTTTAACTGAATATGAAACAGAGTCTCCTCTATTTAAGATGTCTCTTTTCAAACGTGGTACAGGTAAAATGTTGACTGAATATGACCTTATGAAATAAGAACCAAACAGATAAAAACATGTTCTGGACATGAATTCAGCTATTCATATAAACTCATTTGCATGTGAACAGGAAGCCCATGGGATGATTAGTGGATGTTGTTGTGAATGAAAAATCACTTCAGCCTTCATGTAAACATAGTTAGTGTTTGAATAACCATTTCACTTACTCATATTTCCTTTCATGGTGTGTACAAGGCATAGAAAGAAAGACTTTCTTCAGTAAGGCCAGTAAGGCCTTTTGCCCTCATCTGTATTTATCTCTCCAAATGGAAGACTGTCCAGAACTGACCGGTAAAATCTAAAAATAAAGCTTTGCAGGTTTAATATTATCTCATCTGATCAGCCTCTCTCTTACAAGGAGCCAGGACTCCCAGTATATTTGCACTGCACCAGTATGGATTTGCTAGAAATGGTTATCGTCTCTTGTCTTCCAGGAAGAGTTCCAACTCGTGGCTGAGTACTGGCTGGTTCACCATGGCCATAGCCCTGGAGCTGTGTGACAGGATCAACGTGTATGGCATGGTGCCCCCTGATTTCTGCAGGTAGAATCAGACTATTTTTTCATACAAGATTTTTCCAAGATTGATTTTTAGTTGCTCAGCACAGTTGGTGCCTTTGTAACAAAATGGAAGACACATCAAATTGGTGGAAACACAGACGTCACGCACAGACCCATTTGTACCCCTTCTGATGACGAAATTTGGGTCAGCAGACCATAGTAGACCTTCACATACTTGCAGAGTCGGAAAGTATAACACTAGCCTTAGTAAAAAGCTGCAAATAGGAAAAATAAAATTCTAATATTAACATATGACACTAGCAAATCATGCATCATGTTTGACAATCCAGTCTGTAATTACCTAAGATACATTTTGTTCATTTAAGTTAATTAACACATTTCTACTGCAGTTTCAACAACTTAAACTTTCTTGTGCCCCATCAGGAAATTTGTCTCACACTCAGGAGAATCATAGAACACATACAGTCTAAAATAGATAAAATATACAAGTATGAGCATATGTAACACATATAATGCAACCTATCACATAAAGTACAACGTACAACAAGTGAAAGCATGAAAGGAAACCATAAAACATGTTGTCTTACTGGTGACTTCAAGTAGACTCTCATTTAACGTGTTCCTAAGAGGAGTCCAATTGAACATCCCGTTAAAGTGGGAGCTCAGAATTCACAGGCTGCAATGTATGCCGATGCTTTTGTTTTTATTATTTGTTTTCAATCTGTCGCACTTGACATTGAAATGCAGGGAACACGAAGTAACTCTTTTTAAAAAAAGAAATAAGGCGACATCTGTTTTCACTGTCAGTTTCTTAGCAACAGTGTTCACATAACTTAAACCACCTGAATGCCAAGATTGTTGCGCCCTTGACTTTTCAAGTCATGGAGACGACCTCTTGAGTTCCACAGCAAAGAGTTTCAAGTTTCAAATTTCTTAACTCTTATGAGGAGTCACTCTCTGCAACATCCTGTTCCATCTGTTGAATTATACATCCAAGACACCATCGAAATGCCGACTTAAATCTTCACTTTGTCACTTCCTGTTTGAGCAAGTGGGGCAAATAGTGCATGAAGAGGATGGGACGCTCTCCTCTGCTGCAGCCTCTCTCTGTGATTTACTGTGTGCTAACAACATGGGTGCGCTTCAACATAAAAATCTTCTTTAGTGCATTTTTAATTATGTCTTCAACTTGTAATGTCAATGTAGTGTTTACACCCTGCAGAGACAAATTCAGGAGTCTTTTATTGTCATACAGTCAAGCTGGTGAATGACTGATTTTAGCACCGGGGAAAGCAGTCATTTTGACTTTTCACAATAGAAATAACACATTTCACTGAATAGACTCAAAAGTACAAAGTATAGCTATTCAATGTACCTTTGCAAGAATCGGGTTCACAGGAAATAGGAGAATAATTTGGCTAATGTTGTCCTCTCATGAAACTACAAGGGCAGAAAGGACTGTCTGACACATTGGGACATTCACAGAGAAATGCAAGCCAGAATGAAGTGACTCTCATGTGGCTTAGTCTTCCACTGAGCTTGGTGTGACTGAGAGTATCAGACGAATAAGATGGTGTATAATGAACACATCTGTGAGACCAGATTCTTCTGATCTATCTGTTTTTCTTTGTTCCTGTCTCCACTTCTTCCCCTCTGTGACTCGCTCTCTTGCCTCCCCTCCTCCCCCCTCAACTCATTATTATCCCCACGCTATTTCCACATCCCTCCCTCGCATTTGACTTTCATGCCTTTTCATGTTTTACTCCTCGCTCTCCTCCTCTTCGTGTGCTCCCGTGCAGGTCCTCCTCCCATCCCTCCGTGCCGTATCATTACTATGAGCCCTCAGGGCCCAACGAGTGCTCCATGTATCTCTCCCACGAGAGGAGTCGAAGAGGAAGCCACCACCGCTTCATCACAGAGAAGACGGTGTTTGCAAACTGGGCTCGAACCCTCAACATCCACTTTTACCAGCCAGACTGGAAGCCGGCTGCTGTCATCACCGGCGTGAACAGCTCGTATGCTCCAGCTCCAGCTGGATCTTGAGATTCACTCCAGAGATGATCCTGAGAAGTGTGGAATATGTGTGTGGACTGTTTCCAGTGTGCAGATTCCTTCTCTGGCTAATATGAATGCATGAGACAGCAATAGGAAAGAGCAAGCTGCTGTTGTGGCTGTTAGCCTACTGCCTAAGCAGCTTGGCAGAATGGGATCATTGCATAATAGCAGTACAAAGCCTCAACAGTGTTTTGGAAGTGTAACTATAATAGGATGAATTTCATACTGGAATCAAAGCCTTGGAAGTTGGCCCATGTGTGTGTTTTTTTGTTTGTTTGTTTTTTTGTTTTTACTCTGTGCAGAGCTGCTTTAATAACACTCACACTGTCAGAGAGGGGACAGACGATAAGACAAAGCACCACTGCAATAACTGGAGTATGACTGATCCATTTTCATAAATTAAAATTGAACACTAGATTCACTGAGGACACTGAGGTCATGTCCTCACTATTGTTTCTGGGTTCATGGGGTTTTAATGACCAGAGAAGGAATTTATATTCTACAGTTACACCCAAATTATGCACTGTGTTTTTTCAAAGCTTACTGTGATATTTTTAGCTATTATCTTTTTTTTTTTTCATGCTTAAGTTATACATTCGTCCCTTTTCAACAAGACAGTATGAATAATACGACAACACCCATACAACATATGGTCCTTTCATGTGTGTCACTGACAGAACAAGATTTATCATGTTGCAGTAAGGCAGTTATACATAGTAATAGATTGTAATAAATTCAAGGTCTAAGTGGGAAAAAAGTGATATAACTAAATCAATACAAACAACCAAACAAAAAAGGAGTGGGAGAAGGAGTATTGTTTACTGATGTATAGAACATGTTGACGGCTCTTAGAGGTTAACAGGAAAACAGATTTTTATTATATAGATTTTTTTTGTTGTTGTTGTCCATTTGAAGTCTCAATGTAGAATCTTTGGACTTTTGTGTTCTTGTAAAATAGAGACAATATATTTAAATTTTTATACAAAATAGTAATCAATATTAAAAATAAAAAATTAAAGGAATGTAGGATTTCTGCACCAGATTTTATTCCTGAGGGAGGCTTTGAACAGCATTTAGATCATCATCTGTGGGTTATACTAAAAAAAAAAAATAGACTAAATATATAACTGAACAATTAAATTAAAAATAAAATGTGAAAATTTGCTATGTCAAAAAAATCTCAAAATGATCAGGTCAGGTCAGGTCTGTATTTCTAAAATCCTAGCAACGGCCCTACATGAAAGTTATGTTCACCTTGGCTTATTTGTTTCTGTTTGGTAAAATATAGTGATCACTTGAACCAGGTCAAAAATGCATTTGGCAACTTAAAAAACTGAAAATTCTAGATGACGCTCACGAGCTCAGAACAGATGGCCCCTCAGAAAGGCCCTGCCAGCCATGTGTCTGATACTTGAGGCCATAATTTGTCCCGTTATTAAAGCCAAATGTCAGAACAAGCCCTCAAAGGCATTTCTCCTGACTACAGACCAAATCAGCCGCTGTAATACTGATACAAATGAAAACATCAAAATGTCCCGAGCAGCCTCTCACTCCTGACCCACAGGCTTCTGTCTCAGCCACTTCAGCACACAGAGGGGAGCTGGTTGTTAGCAAGGGATTATAGTGTCCTATCCAACCGTATCTCCAGGGTGAGGGGAGCAGCATGGCCACCGCAGAATCCAAGATGTGCCATCCTGCAAAAAAAAAAGAAAAAGAAAAGAAAAAAAAAGAAATGGGCATTGACTGCTGCCCGTTCCTGTGTTAATTCAGGTTTTACCACCAGAGCCTGCACTCAGGTGGAATCTTAATGCTGTAAAGCTCTCAGGTGCTCTGAGAAAAGCCCATGCAGTGCTGGGGAGTCATGCTAAGTGCACTGGCTGCTCCTCAGATCTGTGCTGTGTGCTCTGCACACCAAGTACTGGCCCTTCAGGTAGAAAGGTTGGATTTTAAAGGTTTCACAGAACAAGCTGGCAGCAAATAAGCCTGCTATCGTCATCTTGAACACGTGCTTGAGGCAACATCATGGTTTTCACTGACCTTGGAAACAATGAGGAAACTGAAGTGCTTGGAGCCAGAGGGGTGGGGCATTCATTGCCATCTAAATGGGTTCCTGTTTTCATGACAGATGTCTCTCCGCTGTCATAATGACAGGACCTCAGGAAACAAAGGAATAAGACAAAACTTGTTAATTAGTGAGCTTAACAGGTGTTTTGAGGATATTAGGTAGATTGTGTTACCTTCAGAGGGGGCCAGGCCAGCTGTTTCCCCTTCTTTCGAGTTAAGCAAAGCTATTTATCATACAGATGTAAGAATGGCATCGATTTTCTCCTCTAACTCTCAGCAAAAAAAGTAAAAGAGCATATTTCCCAAAATGCTGAACTATTCCTTTAAGCTGTTCTGGCTTTAGCCTCTTGATACAAAAACTCTGTGTCAGCTCTCTGATGTTTTAGAAACTACCCAAGATGTAGTGTAGACAGATGAAGAACTAAATCATTTATATTTGAATGTATAATGAACAAGAACAGTCAGGTGTGGTGACAAAAATGGGACAAAACTTCCACAGAAAACAGTTTTTACGCTGCCTTCCGTTCTCTGGATTTTCACCTAAATGTGTGGTGAATTGTTTGGTACAACATTGTATTGCTTTAGAGTCTGTCCTGAACATGATAACACATGACTTACTGTTTTACACTTTTAAGGTAAATCTCATTACCTGGGAAAAATATTGGCTTGGGTACAGTGATATTTTAATGCAGGCTTACAGCAGGTTTAGTCATGATTCCTCCACTATAGGCCTGTATTTATAATACGAATGAAGTTCCCCAATTCCCCACACAGTACCAGTTCGCCAGTGCCAAAAACCGCCACTGTCTTCAAGAATAAATCTCGACCTAATCTCTGACTTCTTAATTTCCATTCCATGATGTTCCAGTCTCACTGTGACATCTGTTCAAACAGAGCAGCAGGATAAACTCACAGTTTCATCTCCACTGCAGTAATTTCCATTGTGACAAATATCACACATACTGTAGCCACATACCTGCTGCTGATAAGCGCAGTGTCTGAGACTGCCTGCCTTACAGATCTGCTTTGCTCATGATAGCCGAGCTTTATCAGCCTGCCTGCAAAATACCATCATCCTATAGCGCCAAAATGTTTCAGAGATAAGAATTCATGAATGATTTCTCTTGGATTCATAACACATCACCAAGTCTCATCAGTCCCAACTTTTACAAAGTCAAGTTTTTTTTAAAATAACCAAAATCCATTAAAGGTTAAACCTGAAACGATTTTTAAATGTGAAAATACAGGACTGTGTGTTGTGGGTCTTTGCTGACACCTGGTGGCCTCACCTGGACACCACAACATAGGACCACTGAAAAACTTGTTTTTGATGAAACTTGTTATGTACATAACACAGATGCAGACATGCAAGTGTAACATAAGGTAGTGGAACAGCAGTTTGATAGTGTGCAAAAGTGAAATCAAATTGAAGTTTGAAAGTTGACGAGCAAAAGAAAACACTGTGTGGAAGCAGACTGGATGATGCCTGGTTGTCTTTCGGCCTCAAGAGCTTATTGGTTCTACTGCTTTCTTTCTTCTTTGTAGCGCTTTTCACAACAACAGTATTTGAACATATCAGTATCACATAAAACATATACAAACGACTTAAAGATGACATGAAAAAACAAGTAACAACTTATAAAATACCTCGTTGGCTGCTGGTCATGAAAAGAGGTTACTAAAGTGACTTAAAGTCCGTCTTTTGCCGCCTGTTCCTCCCCGGCCAGGGCACCTGTATACCAGCTAGGTGTGCTACGCATTCGCATTGTTGCTGTCCCTCATCAAAACACGTCGGACTGTAGCAGCGGTACGGAACAAAATTTAAGTTCCGCCAGGGGAACAAACATATAACGTACAACAACAATTTATATCTACGTAACAAATGTTCATATATTACAGTCTTTAAACCGGTTTTAACCTTTCATGAATTAACAATTTATTAATTACACAAAATAATGAACTTGTGAAATATATTCTTGTGAAATATTTATGTAAGAGCACTTACAATCTTCATTCATGAGGTGAATTCTGTTTTTTTTCATCAATCACATGGCCTTTTTAAAAAAAAAAGAAAACTTAATTACAGTGACAACAGCAAGTCCTTTAATGCTTGCTACAGCTGGATTAAATTAATTTCGAATTAAATTTCATTAAACACTGCTGTCATATGTAAATGTCTGGCTGAAGTGATTTTTTTTAGATGCCATCTCTTACATTTCTTGTGCTTTAAATACATTTGTTTTTCTAAAAAAAAAAAAAAAAAAAAAAAGGTTAAATGAGCAACTATTTTGAAAGGTTTGATTTTCTTGCTAATGACACACTCAAAGCATGAAAAATCACCAAAAACTGAAAGACAGTTTCCTGCCTTTGACATGGATTAATAACTGAGTGATGATACATGATGCACAGCTGTTTCATCTCATAAAGAGCATGAACTCCACTCGCTGCATTGCTTTTGCAGCACCACAGCTACAGTGCTGTGTCTGTGGGGACACTGAGAGAAAATGAAAAGGGGGAGGAAAGGGCGATGACAAAGACATGGTTTGACATTGTTTTGATGCATTTTTCACCTTTATTTTGACAGTTGATTTTGGAAGAGGAACAGGAAATGTCAAGGGAGAGACACAGGAGGTGTACGGCTTGCAACAAAGGTCCCAAGTTGGAACCAAACAGGGAACGTGTTGGTTCGTGACATGAATGTTAAACCACCAGGTCGCTGGGACACCCCAGTAAGACCAGTCAGGACGTCCGTACGCTTGGAGCAGCAGCATGTGGATGATTGCACTGGTGCTCTTCACATTGTTATGAGCTGCAGCCTTTTTGTAAAAGGACAGAGGGACAAACACATTATGTATAGTATACCATAGTTAATTTGTGAAGGTGAAAATTTTAAAATAATGGAAAACAATAAATGAAAGAGCCTTCTAATGACTCACAACAATATTTTGTTATACTGTAGTGTTGTCTGTTGGTGAGTGTGGTTGGTTTTGACACTTTGCTTTTCTGCTTCAGATCTATCACAGCTGTTTGCCTTTTTTGTTTTAGGCAGACAGACATTTTCCATTTTCAGCAAATCCCTTTGGCTGAGTCTTACAACTCCTTGTTCTCGAATACAATCTGTGAGGCTCAGGAACTCGTCGCAGCAGAGGGGAAGATATTTTAAGACAGCAGAAGTGAATAATAGTTACTTCAAAATTAAAGCCCCTGTGCGTTGTATTTGAAAATGTTTGATTTTAGCAACTCCTAGTGGTAGTACAGAAAAACAGACTCTGTGGCAGACTGCAACACACTGTCATTACATTAAAAGTGTAGACATGCTGAATCAGTAAAAACTGATTCAGACAATCTTATAACACTATGAGACGGTTGTGAACAAAAACACAAGTGCATGCACAAAGGTTGGTATATGAAGTGTAAATTTCAACAACAACAATGTACTTTAAAATGGTCTGTTTTGGACCGTTTCACATATTGTCTCAGAACAAAGAATTTAAGTTGTTTTTCACCTCTAGAAATCACAGTTCACTGAGCACATTTTCATCAAGAATAATAGAAATAATGTGACTATTCAATGTTTTGTTTTCAGTGCAAGTAAGCTTGGAGTGCTTTACTGTTAGCATTACTCACACATCCCATGTGGCTGGTTGCAGAACACTGAAGCATTTGTTTATCCTATTTCCATTATATAAATGTCAGCTCCTCTCTTCTTTAATCAAATCCATCTCAGTTTTTGGCCTCTGCTTTGTTGGGATTGCTATCTCAGTATCTATGTGTTTGTTCTCTTCCCGTCCTTTGCATTTCAATCAACGTTTTGTCCATCAAGAGCTGTTTGATGAGCTGGAAACTAAACGCCATCCACTGAATTCTTATTGCATCATTTGACATACCATGCACCATTTCTGGCTGGCTTTAAATTGAGCTCTGTAGGGAGTAATAAAAACTTGGTCGTGCCACCAAAACAATACCTATATTTACCACCTTGGTAAATACTTGAGCTGCTCCAGCATTTGTCATTATGACCTGTGCTGCTGTAGGTGTGGAATGTGTCACAAAACTACTGTAAAATATACTTTAATATGGGTGTAAATAGCTCAGTGTCAGCGATATACAGTGGGTATGGAAAGTATTCAGACGCCCTTAAAGTTTTCACTCTTTGTTATATTGCAGCCATTTGCTAAAATCATCAAAGAAAAACTGAAATATCACATGGCCAGCTCTAGGAAGGGCTCTAGGAAGGGTTCTGGTCGTCCCAAACGTCTTCCATTTAAGGATTATGGAAGCCACTGTGCTCTTAGGAACCTTAAGTGCAGCAGAAATTTTTTTGTAACCTTGGCCAGATCTGTGCCTTGCCACAATTCTGTCTCTGAGCTCTTCACGCAGTTCCTTTGACCTCATGATTCTCATTTGCTCTGACATGCGCTGTGAGCTGTAAGGTCTTATATAGACAGGTGTGTGGCCTTCCTAATCAAGTCCAATCAGTATAATCAAACACAGCTGGACTCCAATGAAGGTGTAGAACCATCTCAAGGATGATCAGAGGAAATGGACAGCACCTGAGTTAAATATGGCCGTGTGATATATTTCAGTTTTTATTTTTTAATAAATCTGCAAAAATTTCAACAATTTTGTGTTTCTCTGTCAATATGGGGCGCTGTGTGTACATCAATGATTAAAAAAATGAACTTAAATGATTTTAGCAAATGGCTGCAATATAACTAAGAGTGAAAAATTTAAGGGGGTCTGAATACTTTCCGTACCCACTGTACATTTCTCACAGAAAGTACAAATCTGAATATCGATGAAAGGTGAAAATCAATCTTTTCACCTTAAACCCAGTAGATGGAGAGACAATAACAAAGATTTTCCTCCTGAAATCTGATTCTTTAAAACATATTATCCAGGTTTACAAAGCTGCAGATCTTTCTAAAGTTGAGGTAAATGATCAAATGTGCCTCCATTCTGGGACAACTGAGGTGTTCACGGGCTGTGTGTCTCCTGATGGATCAGCATGTTTGTTTTTCTGCGAGGATCATTATGTTCTCCGTGAACACTGAACCTGACTGTCCTGCCGGATTAATGTTCAAGCTGCTCACTCAACGAGAAGAGAGTCACTGTGCACAGCGCTCTGCTACCATTTAATAAGTTCTTACGTCTAGTTAAGATGGCAGACCCGGTAAAAGGCCCATTAAGAGTAAACACAGGAAAATTACACAATGTACGATAACTTTTGCAGGCCAAAAGAAAACCTTATTTGAACCTCAAGCTCTCAAATACTGCAAGTCTTTCTTGTGATGAACAGAGACAAACATGTGCCAGCCACAACCTTGTAGCCACTCATACAAACACACTGGCTTTTTGACATTGACACACAATAAATTAGGGAAACGGCAACTGTGTTTTTTATCTTCCTGGTTATTTCTGCAGCTTTGTCTTGTTAGCTCTTATCCGAGCCTCATGTCTTCATAAAGGTCAGATCTCAGGTTTATTCTGACAACCTCTGTGGGATCTACAAATGAATCACACACACACACAGTAACAAAACTCTGTTCCCATGCTCCCTCCAGTTACCCTGATGTCTGTTTTGATGCGATGTGACTTGATCATCTGGGAGACGAGCCAGGAAGTGACAGCTGTCCTCTAATTCTCAGTTGTCAGTGTCAGATAATTCAATTGCCTCTCAAGTGTCATGACCTCTTACAGTATGATCAAATTTGCGTTGTGTCTAACACTGGGTTCATGCAAGACGTTTGACCAGCAAAAGGTGAGAATTGGAGGTGATTATAGGACGAGGAAGCCAACCCAACCCGCATCCAGTCTGCTGAGGATTTTCTTTTTCAGGACCGACCGCTTTCATCAGTTGTCCCTGCTTGGCTTGATAAAAAGCCCTGACACATTTTGCAACTTCTTCCCACAGCACCAACTCTGCTTCCATTAACAATTTCCAAAATGAGGGAAAATTTTGGTCAGAGATTTGGGTGACAGACAGAGAAAAGAAATGATGGGAGAGACAAGACGAGCAAGGACAGAGGAACAGTAGCTCTTCTTACCTGTGAATCTTGGCACAGGAGTGTTTTTGTGATTAGTTGGAGACGAGAGGAAGGATGCTGCTGCCGGCAAAAAAAGCCTGTATTATGGGTTATTTTCCCATCTTGCTCAGTCTACTCCTGGTTCCATCTGTACTCTTCTGAGGCCGTCAGTCTATTAGAGCAGGCCCATTTGATGCAGTCAACAAAAGAATGTGATTGCACTCCCATGCTTGTGCTTGCTTTGCGTTGGGACCAACCGCTCTGGTGCCCATCATTACAGCATACAGCAGATATTGTATGACACCACACTTGAAGGTGTAATGTCACCTGGGAGAAGATTTCATCAGGAGCCACTTTGCTGGATAATTTGTGACCATTGGACCACATGAGAAAGCCCAGAAGAAGGTTTCATTACCTCACTGAGAGGACAAGACATCCTGTTTTTACAGAGAGAGCAGACACAGCAGTGACGCAATTACAGACTTGAGACTTACAGATTTGTCCCTTTTAGTAACTGTTTAGAATTTATGATAAGTATTTCTATATGTAACCAGTAAAGGTTGTGACTCATTAGGTCCTGTGAGGGGTTTCAGTAGAACCAGTATAGATGTTATGTATGTGAAGCAAACAGAAGGACCAAAGGAGGTTTTATTCCAGAAGCCACAAATCTTGTGAACAGCTGAAGTGACCCTTTGAAATAGTGCAACAAAAAAAAAAATCAAAATAATGAGTTTTATTTGACTAGCTGCTCAAAAATATACAGCTTAAACACATTTGTTATCTATGCCTACTTGTAGATGGTGAGGTATATAATACTGTTTTCAAGGAAGACATGTAATGGGATTTTGACTAAACAACAAAAAGAAAAGTAAAGGTAGTAGTAACAAACACAACAGAAGCAGTAGAGGTTGGCTGGTCAGCTTATGAGCAAAGAGTAGTAACATAATCCCTCAAAATCTCACATATTTCCAATATTTCCAATCACAGACACACAGTCTATGAAATGCATTATCAGGACATTTGATCTTTCTTCCAATTTCCACTTCCCGCAGTCTGACTTCAGATTGACCCTCATTCTCACTCTCCTCGCTCTTCTTTCCATTCAGCCGAAATTGCTGAAAGAAAAGGCAACAGAGAGTGAAGAGGACATTTGACACAACTAGTGTTGAGTAAGAAATTACAGAGGAAATTTACTTTTTGAGGAAGGAAATAAGTCACTATTTCTTCAAACTTTAGGCATGATAAATCACTAAAGTCCTCCAGGGTGCAGCAGTAACCGGGATTTTAAAAAAAGAAAAAAAAAAAAGATTCCAGGGTCCGAACAAAATTAAATTCAGTTAAACTTTTATGCAAAGGAAATGCTGCTCAGATTGATTGAAGCTTAATATGAGTACCCAGGGGACAATTATGGTCAGAAATGTAGTAAAATTACACTAATATACAGCAGCAAGGAACTATATATCTAAGATGAAAACGGTGACTGTGACTGGTGAATACACCTTCAAAATACTGCAAAACAACATTTAGTTCAGTTCACTTTCTTAACAACCATCACTGACTGACAGGGATGATGAAAAATGTGGGATGCATTCACTTGGATGAACTGACATTTGCTTTTAGCCTGAGGTGTGACTCAGAGGTTGTTGGACTCAGTTGCCCGGGACTGCTGCCAAAGGAATTGTTTTTGTTGAGCTATTCCAGGCACTGGCCTGAGGTCAATATCAATCAATATACTGGACCCGGAGTCTACGGGAGTGAGAAGCTCAGAGGTTCAGTGACTGCACTCTCTTGAGAACTTACTGTAAGGAAATTAGCCGATTCTCTGAAATCCATGTGTGCAAGCAGTTCATTATTCATCTGCTGCCTTTCTCATCCAGCAATCTTTTTTCCCCCAGTTGTTGACATCTGCTCCTTGTTGTGAGCGAGGGGGCGTCAAGAATGTGGATTATGAAGACAACTTGGCTTCCTCATCAGAGAAATCATCACCATCTAAAGGCTTGAACTTTCCTTCCTGCTAACACCAAACATCACTCAGTCATATCCTGTCTGGACTGTGAGGTGTTCTCAAAGCCAGGTTTATTACCGAGTGCTTAAGAGTGTGTAAATAACCACTGCAAACAGATGGGTGTGTTATGACAAAAGGGAGAATCTCCAGAATAAAATTGAGTTTGAAGTAGAATGAAAATTCGCCAAAACACAATTTAGGGAGAAATGTGGAGTAGGCAACATGATCAGCCAAGCCAAAAACAAAATACAGCCCCACTGGAGATGAGATGAGCAATATGCAACAAGGAGGTGAGAAGAAGGGCAGAAAGCCAGAGCTGTGGCTTTGTGACAAAACCCAGTTTAGTTAATATATGTAGAAGAATGTAGACCCACGAACACTCAACCCTTTCCTTTCAGAGAAGCTTCAGTAATGAAGCTCACATCAGATCTTCTATATTGATTAATAATTGACAGGAATCTCCCAGTCATCATTGTGCCTAATGTGCTTGTATGGAGGGTTCACTCATAGCTCCATTCAAGGGAGTGCCTGCTCCAGAATTACATGTCCTCCTCTCCAATACATCTCAAATTACCTGTCAGTGATTTGCTCTCTGTTGGATGAGACTGAGTGAGAGCTCTATTTGCTTCCTTTAGACTTGTATTTGCGCCCAGACTGTTGTAGTTGCCGTTTCTCTTCCTTTTACGTGACTTTTACCGCATTTGAATTAAGTGGTAATGTTTAAGTTCGTGTCTCCCAAGACACCAGATTTCAGTGAAGCAGAAGAGAGAGAGAGAGAGAGAGAGAGAGAAAACAAATCAAATAAAAGGACAGGCTTCATTTTAGAAATAAATACTCTCAGCAACAAATGGACTAGTAAAACCAGCATCTGTTTTTGAAATGAAGTGTGTTTGTTCTCATCCTTTTTGCTCAACACAGTGGCTGCATAGCCGCAAGGTTGTGCAAAACAACTATAACACATTATGCCATCAGACAAAAAACAAAAAACAAACAAAAAAAACAGAAGGTGTAACTCATACACCAGACTGCCTCAGTAAAAGCATTTCGCTTTGAACCACAGCCCGACACCCTGTCTGGTCCATGCCATCAGAGTACTGTCTTGATGTTACAAAGAGACAACACATTTTGATAACAAAATTCAGCTTAGTACTGAAGTTTGGCGTAGTGTAATGAATGCAGAACATGTAGATGATCATTCTGTCCCACTTTTCTATTTTAAAAGGTTGGTCCAAAATTAAATATAACATTAAATGATAGAACCAAATGAATAAACAGTTTCAAATGAAAAAGCACCTTATCAAAGTAATAAGACAGCCTGTGCATCCATGGCACCGTAAGAACTTACTGATAACCTGTTTCTTCGATGTAAAGCAGCAGGATGATCAAACAACCCTGATGGGATGGGAGATTCTGAGTGCATAAAAAGTAAATCAATACAGCATATTACACAGTACAATAATACAATTATATGGGCACGAAACAGGGGATAACGTTTCTATTAGTTGCCCAAACATACTTTATGGTATTACGCGCAGTGACAAGAATAATACCATGCCTATTTAAAAATCCTTATCAGCCACAGTGTAGACACAGAAGTATGCAGATTTTTTTTTTTTTTTTTTTTTCAGAATGCGACAAATGTGTGCAGCCTCCAAGTTGCGCTCTCACTGAAACTTCAGCACCAGCTGAGCGCAGACGGAACAACTGGAACGGCACAGACCGCTGTCGAGGCTGAGGTGTTGAGGAGAGTATTCTCAGGACGTTCAATGGCATTTACCGCCGGGCTGACAGGACGTCACCTTGTTTAATTGACTGTCACATAAGACAGGCGGTGATAAAGGGGCTGTTCACTTAATGGCGAGCTGTGTGAGTGAAGACCAAACCTGAGGTAAGGAACTCCGCCAGATATTCACCATTCTCTATAATTAAGAAAAAGTTACTAGATTTGGAGCAGGCTCGCGAGAGTCCGGGAAAATTGTCATAGTAAACGCGACTCATCAGTATTGACGAAAGTGGCATCGTGTAATCTTCAATAATCATGCTCCAAAAATGATTTCTTGTGGATGAAAAGATGCGTCACTGTTTCAAAATGAGAACTCAAAAGTGAATGTGCACTGTACCGAGAAATGTTGTAAACACTTTAAAGCTGAGTCTGTTACATGTCAGTGAGTTTTGATGGAAGTGATCACGTTTCAATTAAATCTCTCTCCAGACTTTATTTTAAAAAAGCAATTTTTTAAGCCTCAGACATTTTCATTCCAAATTAGTGTTTTTGATGCAAATGGACAATGCAGCCCTTCATCCATTTACCCTCTTCTTCAGATTTCATTTCTGCCATGTCAACCAATGAGAGCTCAGAGTTGGGCTGCAGGTCAGAGGTCAGACCCAACAACAGCACCTGCAGCCAGAAGGAACTGTCCGTCACCACGTCCGTCATCTCCATGACCGTGGGAATCTTCTCCAACAGCCTCGCCATCTTTATCCTGGTCAAATCCTACAACCGCATCCGGATCAAGTCCAGGGCGTCCTTCCTGCTGTTTGCCAGCAGCCTGGTGGTCACAGACCTGCTGGGTCACCTCATCAATGGCTCCCTGGTGCTTTTTGTTTACAGCTCTCACAAGAAATGGGAGACATTTGACCCCCACCACATCCTGTGCAGCATCTTTGGGGCGTGCATGGTTTTCTTTGGCCTGAGCCCTTTGTTCCTGGGAAGTGCCATGGCAGTGGAGCGCTGCATTGGGATCACCAGGCCCATCTTCCATGCCACTGTGTTAACTCACCACCACATGAAAAGGTTGCTGGGTCTCATCTGGTTGCTCGCTGCCCTGGTGGCTGTGCTGCCTGTGCTACTCTGGAGACCCTATCAGGTTCAGAGCTCCAGGAGCTTTTGTTTCTTCCACCTGGAAGAACCCAAAGACTGGCTGGACGTGTTCCTGCCTCTGCTTTTCTCTATGCTTGGGCTTCTGGCCCTGCTGCTGTCCATTGTATGCAACACGCTGACAAGCTGCACTCTGCTGCAGGCCAGACTGTGCCGCAAAGATCACTCCAGAGGTACTTCTTACCACATAGAGATGATCTGCCAGCTCCTGGCCATCATGTTAGTGTCCTGCGTTTGCTGGGGCCCGTTACTGGTAAGAATTTATCTTCAGTGCCTTTAACTTTGCCATATGACATTTAAAAAAAAAAACTGGCTGGCACCTCAGGAGCTCTTGTGAGGTGTTGGGTCGGTTAAGAATTGTGTATTTGCCCATGAAAATGAACTTGAACTTCTTTTTAATCCATGCTTGTATTAAGTAATCTCAATTTGTTAGTAATCACCCACTTAATATTACATTTACATTCCCACATAGTATTACTTTTTTTTTTAAATCTTTAATTCACATTAGCTTGTTGCCAGAGGTGGAGCTGTGATGGATTTTGAGTGACTGTCAGAGACAGTGAGATGGGTTTTGAAATAGGACCGAAACCTGATAGGTCCCATTATTTGTGATGGGTGATGAAAAGTGCTGCTTTTCATTTTGCAGTCTGTCCACCCCACTTATTCCCTGCTGCTGAGCCTCTCATCCCCTCATTTATCACAGCAAGACTCAAACACTTTAATAGTTTGCTGTGCAGCCTTTCTGCTTAATTCCTGTAAAAACTGCAGTATGACCCCTGGACCACACCCACACCCACACACACCCCTGCCCCACTTCTGATTGAACAAGCCAGGCTCTCTCACCTCCTACACAAATGTGCTCTCTACAACGTGGTCACTTCATAGCCCTTATTGCTGCTCCCCAGAGTACACTCCCATCAGCTCAATGCATGCCACACTCCTCACCCCCCAGCACAGTTAAATGGCAAAGCGCTGATCATTTTTCTTACATGATTTTTTTTTTTTTTATGGTTTTGAGCACATTAACTTTAGGTTATCAAAAAACTGTTTTCCCAAATAATATTTTGTTTGATGGCCACAGTACAGAGGAGCTCGAGAAACACCAACCAATTTTTTAGAAAGTCTGGAGACTCAGCGTGGCTGCTGTGAGTAAAGTTTGCTGTGGGTGTGACTTAGCACATAATTGGTCATAATAAAAGTCCAGTGAAAACGTTGAGATGAAAGCGTTGGTGTGTCTGCCAACAGAGCGTGACTGAGTGAGATTGAGGTGGTATTTTAAAACAAGACAGCGCTGTACGTCTGAGGATGTTTTTTTCACTTTAGTCAATAACTGTTTTTATTTCTGAGCCATCGTGTGAAAGATGCCTCTGTATTGAGTTATTTCACATTCGTGCATAATGACTGTGTTGGTTCAAAGATGGCTGATGATAGACACCATTAGTCTCCAAAAGACGAGCCAGAAAACATAATTGCTGCTTTAAAGACTCTTCTGTGTAACAATGACCATGAAAGATTACTCCAGTGAATAATCTTTGAATTACTTACTTACTCAGAGATTTGCATTAGTTATATTAAATAATTCAGTTTAGTGTTGCCTAATTTGTCCAGAACCACCACTGTTAATTGTCTATTTCTGTCTATTAAGGTTTATATGAAATGATTTGTGCACAAACCGCAACATTGCATCTTCAAATATTATTTCTACTGAGCCAGTAAATTAGTAGGTAGAGTTATTTCTGCAGCTGCAGTCTTTCAGCTCCTTACTTTCACTTTTCATTATCTTATGACCATTCCGCCAGATTCATGTCACCATCCTTCGCACCAGAGCCAAAGGCGCTCTGCTGATGGTGATACGTATGGCCACATGGAACCAGATCCTGGACCCCTGGGTCTACATCCTGCTGAGGAGGGCTGTTCTGAGGAAAATCTTCATGTTGTTCCACTGCTGCTGGGACTCGAGGTCTCATGACCTCCGCCGCTGGCAGTGCAGCGTGCTCCGCAGCTCCGTGGAGACCAGCAACTCTGGTGCTGGTCCATCTGACTGCCGTTGCCTTGGCAGGTTACCTCCTGTAGATACTGCGATCAAATCAATCACCTGAACCCTGCGTGGTCCGAACAGAAAAACAGGAGGAAGCTGTGAAGATGCAGAGAACTTTGTTGAAATAAGATCATTTGGAATATTGTACACACAACATAATGAAGAGTTTGTTTTCGTGTTGCTTTTGCAAATTGTTCACCATGAACTGGCAGTATTGTGGTGTATTGTGTAATGTGGGATTCGCTTTTTGTTCTTAACATTCAGCTGTGTGTATTCATCAGAGACTCCAAACAGTATCTGTATAAAATGCTCACAGTGCTCGTAAAATATCAGAGTTAGGTTAATTCTGCTGAAATTTGCACACGGTAGCTCCAGCCTGTGTTCTTAAGTTCATCTAAGGATTTTTTTTTTCTTTTGTTTTTTAAACCAAATATGTTTGATTCTCTTGGTCTTATTTTATCACTGGCAGTGGCCCTGGTCAAAAACACACTATAACCCTGTGTTTTTGCTCTCACATGTGAATAGTAAAGTGATGTGGAATTGTGATGTAATCAGTCAGCTAATACAGGCTACATGTGACGTCTGGATTATAATGTGAACACTGCTCAGCAGGTTAATGTAGTTAATGTAGGCTGACCAGAACACAGGTTTATTACATTACACTGCTGTTATGATCAGTTTTGATCCAGTCTACAGAGATTTTATGTCTTATTTATTCATACTGTGATGATAATACTGTATCATCACAGTCTAGTCATCTTTTAATGAGCATTGTAATTATACTGTCACTGTAAACTGCTGATTTATTGTTTGGGAATTTCAACCCGGATGTGGGATGGGAAAGCTCCGTAATTTTACTACAACATTTATATCTATCTATCTATCTAGCTATCTATCTGAGCTCTTTCATTAGAAGATCATCATCACCATTATGATAATTGTCAGGCAGTCAGTGGTCTGTTGTTAGGTGATATGTACACTTAAGTAAAATGTGATGCTCTGTAAAAGTGCTACTATGTAGTATGTCATCTTCCTCTCGTGAAATCAGTTTTCAATCTCACGGCTAAACCGTGTAATAAAGGTGAAGTGGCAAAAGAAGAAAAAAACTTACTGAGCAAATTTAATGCTGTGAAAAATTGTTTTGTTATAATGGGTGGGAGGCAGCATAATGTGTGTGAGGAGGGATTAATTTTCCACCCAAAACATATTTTGAGAAAGCACATGAGCATTTATTCATGTCGTGTAAAAAGTGTCCTGTGGGCGGCAGCACTGTGCCCAAATTTGGTTGGAGACAAAGAAGAAGAACACATATGGTGTGTGACGTAATCACTTCCTCATAGACTCCATCTTTCAACAGCGCATGTGTGAGAGTGTGTGTGTGAGAGTGTGTGTATGTGTGTGTAGTCTGTTAGGCCACAGTGTTGTGTTTTCATCTCTACAGCAGCTGAACAGACAGAGCAGGTTGATCAGACGAAGTGTCGGATATTTTTGCAGATATATTTTATTTCCCTGTCTCTTCTGTTGGTTTGTTCTTGATATGGTGTATTTAAGCAGCTGAATCTCTGGAGGCTGGACTTTTATTTCTGTTTCATATCCTGGCCAGTTCATGTTGTTGCTACAGCTAATGTTGCAGCTCAGAGTCGACAGGGAAAACAGCAGCACATCTGCCATTTAGCTACTTACACATAACCTTCATTTGTTTTAAACGTCTCACTGTAGGTGAGAACATGAATCAAGAAAAACTGGCAAAACTTCAAGCCCAGGTCCGGATAGGAGGAAAGGTAAGCTGACACCCAGGAAGTGGTCCATTGCTTGTATTAGGAAGATGTAATGTTACCTTAGCTGGGACTATCTTGGCATTTTGTAGGTCTCTCTCTCTCTCTGTGTATGTTTGTGTTTTTTTTTAATCCTCCTGCTCAGTATGTCAGGTAAAGAAAGCTACACCAGGCACTGACACTAATTTTAAAACGTGACAACTTTTACAGTGTGTTCTTAGCATTTACTAACCTTAACATTTGGATAACACTGACTTTGCAATAATTATAGCTAAAATTCAGACTTTTGAGATCACGTTTTTATTTACAGCAGCATGAATGCAGATAAATGCCTGGTCTTTCAGAATGAGCATTACTCACATTCAAAGGATTATAGCTCAAATAAAAATTTATATACATTTTACTTATATACAATGGGTATGGAAAGTATTCAGACCCCCTTAAATTTTTCACTGTTATATTGCAGCTGTTTGCTAAAATCATTTAAGTTCATTTTTTTTTTCCCCCCTCAATGTACACACAGCACCCCATATTGAAAGAGAAACAAAAAACTTGAAATTTTTGCAGCTTTATTAAAAAAGAAAAACTGAAATATCACACAGCCATAAGTATTCAGACATAGAAGCACCCTTTTGAGCTAATACAGCCATGAGTCTTTTTGGGAATGATACAAGTTTTTCACACCTGGATTTGGGGATCCTCTGCCATTCTTCCTTGCAGATCCTCTCCAGTTCTGTCAGGTTGGATGGTTAACAGGTGTGCTTAGGGTCATTGTCTTGTTGGAAGGTGAACCTTCAGCCCAGCCTGAGGTCCTGAGCACTCTGGAGAAAGTTTTCATCCAGGATATCCCTGTACTTGGCCGCATTCATCTTTCCTTCAATTGCAACCAGTCGTCCTGTTCCTGCAACTGAAAAACACCCCCACAGCATGATGCTGCCACCACCATGCTTCACTGTTGGGACTGTATTGGACAAGTGATGAGCAGTGCCTGGTTTTCTCCACACATACAGCTTAGAATTAAGGCCAAAAAGTTCTATCTTGGTCTCATCAGACAAGAGAATCTTATTTCTCACCATCCTGGAATCCTTCAGGTGTTTTTTTTTTTTTTTTTTAGCAAACTCCATGCAGGCTTTCATGTGCGCGCCACAATTCTGTCTCTGAGCTCTTCACACAGTTCCTTTAACCTCATGATCCTCATTTGCTCTGACATGCACTGTGAGCTGTAAGGTCTTTTATAGACAGGTGTGTGGCCTTCCTAATCAAGTCCAATCAGTAGAATCAAACACAGCTGGACTCCAATGAAGGTGTAGAACCATCTCAAGGATGATTAGAAGAAATGGACAGCACCTGAGTTAAATATATCAGGGTCACAGTAAAGGGTCTGAATACATATGGCCGTGTGATATTTCAGTTTTTCTTTTTTAATAAATCTGCAAAAATTTCAACAATTTTGTGTTTGTCTGTTAATATGGGGCGCTGTGTGTACTTCAATGAGGGGAAAATGAATTTAAATGATTTTAGCAAATGGCTGCAATATAACAAAGAGTGAAAAATTTAAGGGGGTCTGAATATTTTCTGTACCCACTGTAGATGTGGTCCATGTAAAGTCATTATTTAAAACATTATTGTATTGTGTTTACAAAACAATAATGTACAAAAACAATAAGCTGCATTAGGATGTAACAAAAACAGAACATGTAAACAGAATTTGAACAGTATGTTTAAAAAAAAATGGTTTTAGGGCTCTGCACGCAGAAAGAAGAAGGTGGTTCACAGAACTGCAACAGCTGATGACAAAAAGCTCCAGAGTTCACTGAAGAAGTTGGCTGTCAACAACATTGCTGGAATTGAGGAGGTAAATTGGTATGGGTCTACTGCACCAGAATCTCAGCACACCTTTTGGTACACACGTGATTTTGAGTGTATGCATACTGAGCTGTCTTCTTTTTTCAGGTGAACATGATCAAAGACGACGGGACTGTGATCCACTTTAACAACCCAAAAGTTCAGGCCTCTCTGTCCGCAAACACCTTCGCCATCACGGGCCACGCTGAGACCAAGCAGCTGACAGAGATGCTTCCAGGCATCCTCAGTCAACTGGGAGCAGACAGCCTCAGCAGCCTGCGCAAACTGGCAGAACAGTTCCCTCGGCAAGGTGGGTGCGCTGAGAGCTGTCAGACGTCTGTCATTTCACAGTTCATATGTAAGAGGAAGGTGAGAAGTTGTGTCATAGCTCTGTACTGAGTCTTGATATAAAACTGCAAAAAGTGAGAGCTATCTGATGAAGAATATGAATTTCCATTACTTGGAAATAATTTTTGCATCAACATTATTGTGTTTCCCAACGCAGACGCAAGACACGTCGTGTTGAAAAATCCAGTTTTCACTGCTGTTAAGCTGACAGTTTATATTTTGCCTTTTAGTTATGATTAGTCACTTCCTGTGACTCATCACCACAGTTTTGTTCCATGGAAAGATGAGATCTAACAACACCTCTATTGTGGCTTAGGATGGCGTATATTTGCATATCTGCCTTGCCTTTGTGGACAGGCCAGAGTGTCCATCAAATAAAATGGACTCCCTTCTCCGTTACTCTACTTACATTTTCTCTCTTTTCCCATTAAACTACTTCTATGTAGTTTTTCTTCAGGGTCTAAGGATAGACAGTGGGGTATGTTTCTAAAGCCCTAGTTTGAGATTTCAGCCTGTATGAATAAATTCCTTTATTTCACTTGGGATTATGGTATTATGTGCAGTAAGGTCAGAAAAGGCATCATGGAGGTCACAGCACCGCTGCCAGTCACTGAGTGATAGAAAGGTGAAATTTTTTCCTCTATTGGAGTTTTGTGTTTTAGTGGAAGTGTAGTAATGATCCTTGCTTCTATAACTCCAAAATTATCATTAGTTTCTATAAAGGTAGGGCTGGTGTTATTCTGTGTATTTCTTATTGCCAACAAATCTCATGAAAATACCAAACCCAGCAAAGTGGTAGTCCATAAATCAAAACTTATATTGAACCCTTTCATATATCTCAAATGTCCCCAGCCTGTCTCAGCCACAAGTCCATTCATTCCTCGAGAAACCCCTTAGTAAATGTTTAAAAAACAAATCACAATTACATGGTTTCATTTTTTTAAATGGATAATGTAAAAAATATTTTTTAGACTATTTTCAGCTGTGGATTAATACACATTTGGTGTGACTGAGTCAAAATAGAATAGTGCAAGTGTAAGTTACAATGAAGGAAAATGCCACTGCATGTGGCTCACTTATGACTTCTTGATAGATTTTGGAAACTAATGGAGCTCTGTGGCACAGAGGAATAAGATGTATTGAGCTTTGGACACACAGATGATGCTCATCAACTGTATGGATTGTTTTTGGTTTTGGTCTTTTCTTGGAAATTTGTTGACAATAAGAAAAATGTAGAATATTACCAGACTTATCCTGAAAGAACATATTACATACCCGGTTACAGTCATTTATTATCCAAAGATAAAGCTATAATATGTCTTTTTTTATTTTTACATTTCATCTCAGCTCTCGACAGCAAAGCTTCAAAGGCAGAGGACATTGAGGAAGAGGATGATGATGTTCCAGGTACGGACCATCAGATAAATAAAAGTCTGATAGTTTGTTTGCTAGTTTTTGTGTACACACACACTGTGCATTTCATTTTCATTTTGGAGAATAGCAGAGAAAATACAGATCCATTCCGAACTGATTTCCTCTGATTTACTATTTCACATTGTGTTGTTCTGCAGAACTGGTGGAGAACTTCGATGAAGCCTCAAAGAACGAGGCAAACTGAAGCCCATGAGGTTCGTGTGCTCATGGACTGGACTGCAGTGAAACAATAAATCTTTTTAGTCCAGTTATCCAGACACGTTGGACACTATTCCCACAGAACCGGAGACTTTTACACTTTACAATGACCCAGAGTCAGACTGGCTCTGGCTTGTGCACTTATAAAACAAATGCTCGGTTGCTGGTAAAAGGTTAAATCTCTTCACCACATTTCCAGTCATGGTCAGGATTACAGTGGCCATTAAAGCGAGTCTTAAGACTTTTCTCTTTTTTGTTTATGAAATAAAATAAAAGTGGTTTAACATTTTTGGTTTGATGGTGCTGTGGTCATTGAGAAGATTTTGCAACCGTTAATGGTTTTATTCTATTTTGTATTTATATATATATATATATTATTCAGTTTTGCATGGAAATGATCTACTAATACAATGACGCTGGCATTCTGAAAGCTTACATATTTCCTACAGTGTGCAAGGTTGTGCATGCAGGCAGGGCTTTTCATATCTGGCAGCATAGCTCTGTTGTCTTGGCTTGTTCGCTGTTCTGCGGGCTGTGTAGACAGCGAACTGGGGAGGGACATTTCTGCACACCTCTTGAGTTTCTTCAAAGAGCCGCAGAGAGACACAGGGGAGGAGGGGGATCACACAGAGGGGGGCAGAGAGGCGAAATCATCCCATCCTCCGCTTGTCAGCGAGGCATTGCTGCTCGAATCCGTTTTCCTCGGCACTCGGATGTAACGGGATAAAATGCTGAAGTTCTTCTCTGCGCGGGATGACGAGAATGAAAGCCTTCTGGGAGCAATAACAGAGGGTAAGAAATGCATTGATTTCAATGGGGTGGGGATGTTTCTAGCCTACTCCCCATTCATTACTAAGGTGTTACAGGATGATGATACTGCGCGTCTGTGTTTGTCACAGAAAAACGCTGATACAGCATTTGGCTGCGCGCATAGTCCGCATCACCTGAAACGCGCGCACTTGTGTGTGTTTTGCGCACATACCCGTGTGAAGGCAGGCTGCGTACACAACACACGCTGTCCGCAGACTCCTCCAATGCCTCAATAAACATCACCTCAGTGAGGTGTCCTGCGTGGTCTGGTGTTGTTAACGGGATGCGGGGTGAGTGTCGCATTGCCGCCGGCCTCTGTGCCTGCGAGCGGATTAAACATTTGCACGTGTATTGAATGCGTCACTGTCCCGGGCAAGCGAGCGCTCAGTGAGTCGGATCGGTGCAGCCCCGTCGCCTTTTCGGGAAACCTTCACTCTGTGGCCCGCAGCTGAAACGACACGGTCCGCCTTTTTTTTTCTTTAATGGTTTTTGTGAAGGAGCTGCAATGCAGTTCAATCTGGAAAATTAGTTATTTCACCCGTTTAGGGTTTTTTTTTTACACATGGGACCAGATCCTTTCCATCAAATATTGCATTTTGCAGTTTTGTGCCAAACCACCTATCTCACAGTGTAGCAAAAACATTTTAATGTATAAACTGAGCAGGCTGTTGCTTTACCAAATGAGTTCTTTAATGGTTGTTTTAGTCATCTCAGCTGCTCCTGAGTCATAACTATTCATGAATCACTGGCATCATTGAGCTCAATGAAACACCAAGCTAAAGCTTGATGCATTAACTCCCTTTGCATTGTGTGCTGGTGGGGTAGAGTAATAGTTATTGTGTGATCACCATATTAGGGGAGGCTGCTGAAACAGTAATTGGCTGTAATCAGTTGAGGAATTTGCCTTCCTCTAAGATCTGATGTTGAGATTATGAATGGGGTGATTACAGAATGGAGTAGCGATGACTGTGTTTGCCTTTACATGTTGTGTACACTCAGTGTATAACTTAGATCCCAACCATTTTATTTCCACACACATTTGTAAATGTGTGTTTGGTCTGTTTCCAAAGGCATAAAAATAACAAAATCAACTGTAAATCCTCAAGGTACCATACAGGCATTCAGTATGAGATGATGTACAGAGCCAATTAAACACAGAACCAATATTGAACTTTTTGTTCTCTGGGGAACCAGCAGCTACCTGGTGTCATCAATCATTTCTACAACCAATACTGGTTCTGCATCAATTCTTAGTCCACACCAAACCTCATTTCTTAAAACTGTTCACCGTCTGTTCTGTGATCAGCTCAGGCTCAGCTCTCAAGGACGACCAAATGCTATTGCTGCCTTTAGTGATGATTGAGAGCCCTGAGGTGTGTTAGAGGTGATGATGTGAATTAACACATGCTGTTAAATGACCACTTAGCACATGTGAACACCTAATGAGTCATTATTAATGAGCATGCACGTGTGTGTGCGCTTGACAGAAAGAGAGATAAAGACAATGAGTGTTCATGATATCATCATGTTCCCCTCGAAATAGATGAAGGAGACAATCCGTCTCTTCAGGACACCAAGCATCACTGGCTGAACAGGCCCTGCCTGCTGGTGCTCAAAGATGGGGATATGTCTAAACCTGGATTGGACTGCGGGCAGATCAGACCGGAATCTCCCTCTAAAGCTGCTTCAGATGCAACAGCCAGAACCACTTTTGCCTCATGTGAGCAGAAACCAACTGAACATCCCGTCAAAATTGTTTCACCCTCCCAGCTGGAGGAGGGCAGCTGCACTGTGACCGCCATCTCCTCATGGGGCGAGAATTGTTTTGGGGAGTCATCCAGCCCCCTGGTGCTGAGTCCTGCTGAAGCTGCGTGGCCAGAGGAGGAGGCAGAGGGGGAGGAGAAGAAACCCCAGGCTCTCCCATCAAAGGAGGACTCTGTGATTGAGGAGAAGGAGCTGGAGGAGAGTGGGCTGGAGCAGCAGCAAGAGCAGAGCTCAGAGGCAACTGCAACACCTTCTGCTCTTTCACATGAGGAGGCACATGGCAGAGAATCCAGGGAGATCCAGAGTCAGTTTGAGACGGCCACATCTAACGGAAGAGATGAAACAAACACCAGCAAGGCCCAGGCAGCCAGTGGGGAGGGAGCCATGGCAGACTCTGCGGCCTCCCCTGGGGATCCCGATAATGAGTGCCAGCAAAACCCTGCTGGTATTCTGTCCAAGGATCGGGGCAGTGTCCTTGGAGAGGTAGCACCAGTGTGGGTCCCTGATGCTCAGGCACAGGTCTGCATGAAGTGTGGGGTAAAGTTTACATTTACCAAGAGGAGGCACCACTGCCGCGCTTGTGGGAAGGTGAGCATAACTTTATGTTTATGTCTTGTGCAGAATTTACAATAAAAAGTAATTGGATGTCCCCAAGTAAAAAATGACTTGATAGGCTGTTGTGTGAAATGTGTGTGTGTCTGTCCTTATGTGGTGTGTGCATGTGCATGGGTGTATCGTCAGGTGTTTTGTGCACTTTGCTCCAATCTGAAGTTCAGACTTACACATCTGGACGGCAAGGAGGGACGAGTTTGTGTTTCCTGTCACTCAACTCTCATCAAAAGTGAGGACAGATTAGATTTTTTTGTTAACGCTAAAAGTTTTTTTTTTTAGTTTAATGAAAATTTGAATAAGTAACATTTTCACCTCAGGGACACCTCCAAGGGGAAAAAGGAGAGTGTGGTTTGCTGATGAAATCCTCACCAATAAGCAGTCAGAGTCTGCTCCGACCACACCAGTCAGAGGGGCAACATTCTCGCCGCTGACGAGACGAGCGCTGGGTGGGGCGGTTAAAAATCCTGTGGGTTCGCCGCAGATCGGGAGATCCTCGCGGCCGCATGGGACGTCTATCAGTGTAGGATCACCCAAAACATGACACCACAGACAGATTGCAGAGGACATGATGCCTGTTGTTCTGTGATTAAGAGTAAAACAAATATAAAATCAATAAATTTCAGTTAACACAACACAAAACAAAACGGGCCCACTCCTTCCTGTCTTCCTCTTCCTGTAGGAGGCCTGTGGTCCTTATGGCTGGGGAACCACAGCCATAGTGAGCAGCTCTGTCAACCTCATCCCCCTGGATGGCCTGCCTCCTATCCTGACCTCCACAGGAGTCAAAGGAGGTAATTTGAGCATGAGAATCAAAAGATTTGGCAACATGACTTTGCCTCCTTATTCACGGTAGCACACATACCGGTATTTTCCTGACCTTGAAAAGTACGCTTCCATGCCTTGCTCAGAGAGATGGGAGCTCCATGTGCAGAGTAGATAGCACAAAGTGAGGTGAAGGACAGTTTGATGATGACAAAAGAAAGGACAAATGTTGTAAAGTGACAGCAGCAATTACAGAGTAATGCTGAATAGCCTAAATGAACACTTTCAAGCTTGAAAGATTAATCAGTGATTCCTGCCAGTATCTTTCATCCACAATTACTTTTAAGACATATTAAGGATTCCTTTCAGCTTATTAAATCCCTACAGCCACCTCAAAGGTTGCAGGATAGAGACAAGTGTTACATTTGCAG
Source organism: Toxotes jaculatrix (assembly GCF_017976425.1). NCBI lineage: Eukaryota > Metazoa > Chordata > Actinopteri > Toxotidae > Toxotes > Toxotes jaculatrix. The sequence continues at coordinate 8,109,587 of NC_054399.1, forward strand.
CCGCCGACTTAAAATGCCTAAACATAGTGCTAAACATAGTGCCACAAACTAATGTGGTTCTTTACGCACAAGACTAGTTTGTATAACTACCCCTCTGATTTATATTCAGCTTTGTCCAGTTGTTGTACCTTGTGCGCATAACCCAGGTCCTTGAGCTAGTCTTTGTGTTTGTGCTGTTAAATGGAGCCTGTATTTTATTAGTGCAACTCCCTTGTGCTGTTACTGTAAATAATAATGTAGACCCATCTTGCCTGGTTAAACAGAGGCATTTAAAAATAATAGCATTAATAAAATCTGCCTGCCCTTGCATCTTATTTAGAGCTGGGTGCAGTGGTTATTAATCCGTACACCGCTGTATGCAATTCATTTTCAAACATTAATCTTTTTGTGAAGCTAGCTTCTTCTTTTTTTTTTAAATTGGCTCTTGCAAGCTCAAAGCACTTTCCAAAGACACTATAGTCTAGTAGCAGTAATACTATGGTTTTTTTTTTTCCGTCAGACTACACTGTGGAGGAACAGCCTTCTGAGATCCTGCTCATTCAGGAACTGGAGAGCGGCAGGCCCAAGCCCCTGGTGTTTGTCCTCAATGCAAACCTACTTGCTATGGTCAAGCTGGTCAACTGTATGCCCTTTTATTTATTTGCACCGAATGATAAAATGTACATAAAGCATTATATTGCTAGCATTCTGTTAACAGTTTCAACACATATTGTGTGGTTTTAAAGTCAAATACAGGAACTAGAAATTCAAAGAGAAAAGAATTACTTTTATACATTCTACACCTTATACGTTCACATTCCCCCGCTGTACTTCTCTATTTAGGAATTCATATTCTCTTTAAAAGAAAATGTTCTTGTTGACCCCTGAGGTTGTGCCTTGGTTGTGTAACAGATGTTAACAGGAAGTGCTGGTGCGTGACGACAAAGGGGATGCATGCTGTGGGCCAGGTGGAGGTGGTGGTGCTATTGCAGTGCCTGCCTGAAGAAAAAAGCTTCCCCAAAGACATTTTCAGCCATTTCATCCAGCTGTACAGGGACACCCTCACAGGTCAGAGCCACTTGTACTAAAATGCAGTTATACACTTTTAATCTCTAATCCAGCCAATTTGAAAAACAGCCTCAGTGCACTGACTCTTATCTTTCTTTAAGTGTTTTTTTTCCCACTATAATTGCACATCTGTCTTTTTCCTCTTTATTTCCATAGGGAAGGTTGTGAAACACCTGTCGCTCTCCCTGTTCGGCAGTAGTTTCTTAGGCAGTGAGGAACATGCAGGCTTTCTGTATGTCCAGTCCACTCTCCAGTCCCTTCAAGGTCTACCTCTGCCAAACCAGCCCTACCTCTTTGGCCTGCTGGTCCACAGAGCAGAGGTAGCCTGGGCTAAAGCCTTCCCCTTGCGTCTCATGCTGCGACTGGGGGCCGAGTACAGATGTAAATCAGGTGTTAGTATGAAATCTTGCATCTGTAATGCTACACGTTTCCTCTCAAACTACCCACTGTCTTTCTCTTGTTCTTCCAGTTTACCCATGCCCTCTGTACAGTGTGCGCTTTAGGAAGCCCTTGTTTGGGGAAATAGGTCACACCATAATGAGACTACTGGTGGTGAGTGCAACATTTTGTAACAACCTCTGTTTGATGGTGTTACAAAACCATCATTAACAGGAAGTTTAGTGTTGCAACCTTTGCATCTTATTAAGTTCCTCCTATCCTGTTCCAGGATTTTAGGAATTACCGTTACAGCCTTCCAATGGTGCCGGGGCTCACTGTGGATCTAGAGGCTCAGAGGACCTGCATAAAGATACCGACCACTGGGTATAATGAGGTTAGACTGAGCCTTCAAATGCCTCACAGTTAATTCTAAGGTCGTGTGTTTTTCATCATTCGTCATGTCTCTTTCCTTTCTGCTCGCTTGTCTCACATCAGCTAATGAAGGCTTTGAATAAATCCAATGAGCATGTGCTGGCCATAGGGGCATGCTTCAATGAGACTGCAGACTCCCACCTCATCTGTGTCCAAGGAGATGGTGGCCAGTACCAGACTCAAGCCATCAGCATCCACAATCAGCCACGCAAAGGTGGGGCATAACAGGATACTGGTATCAGATTCATGGTATCAGAGTCTGGACTCAGTGTCCTGTAATCAAGTGGAACTGAAGGACATTCATCAGAATCAGAAATTTAGTGGGGGAGTCCTGACTCACTGATAAAATAATTTATCTTCTGTTTAGGGAAACTCCGATGCTTATGTGATATACTACACTAAAAAGTAAGAGATCAGCACACATAGAGAGATAAATTCAATAATTCAATTTGTATTTTTTTACTAGAAACAATTTGGAGTAATTGTCTAACCATACAACTGAATTGTGGATTTTAATGTTACACTGAATTCATAGATAGATAGATAGATATATACACCACATAGATACATAGATAGAACTTATACAGTTAGCAGTTCAACTGGAAATTGCCCAAGGGGAAATGTAAGTGATGCAAAAGGCAGCTTGGGTTCAAGTGGCCAGTTGTATCCAGTCAGTGGTGCACTTTCCCTTATATAACACTAGGTGATGCTACATGATCATTTTTAAAGGCTGATTATAAGTGGACTGAAACCTCAGGGTTTGTCTCTAAAGATGTTTTTGTTTTGTTACAGTCACTGGATCGTGCTTCTTTATATTCAGCAGTGCTCTGAAAGCGTCTGCAGGATGTCTGGCCAAGTCCAGCATTGTTGAAGGTAGGATGTCCACACAGAGGGGAGTCAGGTTGACCTTGACTTGTACCTTCCTGCTTGCAGGAAATTTACTGTTTGCACCTTTTAGTAGTAGGGCATATTATTCATTCAGAATGTGCTGATCTTTGTGTGTGTGTGTCTGTGTACATTTTAACAGACTGTTTGTCTAGGCGTGTGTACTTGTTGATGTATGTGAGTGTGTGTGTGGGTGTGCTTCCCCATTGGTGTCCGTTTGTGTGTGTTTCTCCTGTATCGCTGTCCCCTCTCCCCAGATGGGTTGATGGTGCAGATCACTGTGGAAACCATGGCAGAGCTCCGCCGGTCGCTACGGGAGATGAAAGACTACACCGTCACCTGTGGAAGGCTTGACCAATCAGACAGCCAGGAGCTTGTTTGTGTACAGTGGGTGGAGGAAAAATGCACTGTGAATAAGGGGTGAGTGTGTCCGCTTGTTTAAAGTTCATGTGGCAGCTACAGAGTTAAGCTTTTGTCCTCAAACAGAACAATACAACAATCACATTCAAACATAGATGAATGAATGAAAATGTTCAAAAGGCTTAGAATTAGTAGGTAATGGTTAGAAAAAAAAGTCTATGATTTTTAGGAGTTTAAAGTCCTCTTTAATTCAGTGGTGGTAATCCAGAGGCTTTAATATCATCCAACCTAACCCTACGGTATCTTAATTTACTTGTGTTTACTTTAATTGTGTCCCGCAGAGTTATAAGCCCCATTGATGGGAAATCCATGGAGTCCATCAGCAGTACGAAGATGTTCCAGAAGTCAGAATACAAAGAAAACGGGAAGATCATCCGCTGGACAGAAGTACATGTGATGATCTGCTGAAAATATCAACCTAAGTCCACCTGAAACTGTCTCCTTCCCTTGACATTTGTGTGAATGTGTTGTGTAGGTGTTCTTCCTGCAGAGAGGGGATCGACCCAAAGGAGCAGCGACTGACTCCGCTGAACACAACCGGCTAACAGAGCGGATTGCCCGGGCATTTTGCTTGGCACTGTGTCCACACCTCAAACTGCTGAAGGAGGACGGGATGGCCAAACTAGGCCTGCGCGTCACTTTCGACTCTCAAGAGGTCAGAAAAAATGTCCCCTTATATCAGGTTAAACTCGGCTTTGTAAGCATCAAATGTGTCTACGCAGCCCTAAAAAGGCAAAACATAATAACCATACACTTTCAGAATTAATAATTTCTCTGAAACTGACATGAAATGTGCAGTTACCACAAAACAGAGTTTAAAGCCAAGTGAGGCTGCAATAACTGCAGTCTGGCTGTGATCTGGTGAGGTTAAGTTACCTATAAATCACATTTAAATGTATTTAATGGTTGACCTCTGTGAACTATGGACTTCAAATAATCAAAATAGAGTTTATTTTCCCACACAAACTGGTTAAAATGGAAAGAAAACCCAAAAAACACATATTGTCTATCTAGTGTGCAGTTGTTGGACCAGCTTGAAAACTTTAATCCTTTATTATCTTAAGTGTTTCTGTGGTTCCTGCTCTCTGCCATTTTACAGCAGAATAGGTCTAAAACTCTTCTTTTTCCTTGGACATTTAATTGTTTTCCAAGCAATAGTTTATATGTGTTTTTTATTGAGTGGTAAAATATTTGGTTTCTATGTTATAGACTCGGTGGTACTCCACTAACGTTTTGAGAAGTTTCATCAGCATGGGATTCAGTTTCAGTGTCCAGCTTTTCCTAAAAGTCTCCTCCATTTAAATTTAATGAAATGAAAAATAGTCAAATGTCTGTTTATTGTAAAGACACACATTGGTCCATCTGCAGTGAGGAGAACTTGTGACTCATATAATGCATAGTTGTAAAGTTTATAACGCAACCTGCTGGGTGTGACTATATTAAAACTAATTAGGGGTTTGTTTTGTAATTTCAGGTGGGATTTGTGGCTGGGAGCAATGGGCAGCCCCTCCCAGCTCGGTACCTCAACGCCCTGGATAGCGTGCTGATCCCTGTCATACACAGCAGGGGGTGCAAGAGGGGCGACGAGCCCATCGTGATGGAGCTTATCTTTTACATCCTGGAGAACATCACTTAGAGTGCGCACACACCCCACAATTTCATCTTTTCAACCCTGACCACAACTCTGTCTCCGGCACTTCTCACCAGTGCTGCCATCGGTTTCAAGGCAAAAAAAAAAAAAAGCATTCAAAGGGCGAACCAGACCACATCCAAGGTCTGCATCCATCTCATCCACTCGCGAGTAGAGAGAAGTGGTTTTGACTCTTTAGCGGTTTTCTGATCTCACTCTGCCCTGCAGCAGACAATCTGGGTACGCATGAAACCTACGATGGGCCATCAGATCAGGGGGCTGTACTTGCACTGTAGTAGCAACTTCATAGCTTGATATCATTTAAGTCACAATGTTAAATACAATTTCCAATATGGAGAAAACCTTTAAAGTGGGAGCTGGATTTAGCCCCATCACCTTAAAGCAAAGAGAAAAGAGAATGTCTTGAAGTACTGTATGTGGTAGATCTGTAGAAATTTGATGCACACACTGAATGAATGAATGCCTAGAGAATGTTTTCATACTGGATGTATTTTAAGTGACTGCTCCTGAAATGTAATGTTAGCCTGGAATTAAACTTGCAACAATGATTGAACGGCTGCCTGTTTATCCAGGACCGTCTGCACAACACTCAAGTACAATTTGGAGTACTTATACTTTAGCTAATTATTACAATTTTACACATCTTTATACTTCTGCTTCGCTACCATTCAGGGAAATGTTGCATCTGTTCAACTTCTTTAATTACAAGTTAGTTTGCAGATCAAAATCTTACACACAAAACATTTGTATTTTATAAAATATGATGCATAGTTATAAAGTAGATTAATGGAGCTGTATCACCTTGAGACACCACTTGTAACAGGATTAATATGCCAGGTATTAATTTACAAGTGATTTTGAATGTTTTTTCGGAGCGACATAATAGTGTTATTGATTCTTTGCTATGCTATTATTTATCTCAAGGCCTCTCGCAATTATCTTGTAACTGAATCCCAACCATTGTTAAGAGATGAAACAATATATAAAGTAGGAAAATTAGCTCCAGCTCAAACAGCTACATTAATTATTTACAATGATTAACACAGACAGGGCATTCTGCTGAATGATGGATGATGTTAGTTTTCATACTGTGATTTACTACACAGTAAGTGCATTTTGTTGATAATACTTCTGTGCTTTAAGATTCGGAATGGTTTACTTTCACTTTTAATCGGGTATTTTTAAATTGCGGTATCAATGATTTTACTGAAGTAAAGGATATGATATTTGTTAACTGGTTAAAGCCAGTTTCAAATTAAGTCATTTCCTGCCCACAGTATCAGTTTCACAGAGGAACTTCAAGGCAGTTTACGGTGAAAGGAAAGCTGTGCTTCCAGTATGTAGCTGTTTTCATTTTACATTCTGGATCAGTGGTTTAATTAGCTTATACGAATTAGGATTCTTAATGAAAGGAACAGCTTTTTACAGAGTAATATTTAAATATGACCCAGTTTCTGTCCCCAGTGACCCAGCTGTTTAGTTGGGTGAGCATAGATCCGGATGCTTTCTCTCTGCATCTTACAATGAATATTTTCAAACAAAACAGAATGGGTCCCTTGTTTACTTCCTACTTGCTCCACATACTTGGGATAGCCAAGACAAGAGGCACAAGCAAGCAATGCAAATACTTTCATTCTTCGTTGCAACACAGCACAATGCCAGAGTCCTGACAACTAACTGAAAGCTTTTTCAGCAAGTTGCACACACAGCAAGCACTTATTCTGAGAGTAAAAGAAAATTCTGACACACAAAGTGTAAAACAAGACAATTTAAAATGGAATTTATTGGCATTTTAATTTTAAATACACAACGTAACAAAATTTAGAAAGTCTAAAGAATACCAATACAATTAGTTATTTTTTTGTTTGTTGTAAAACTATTTACAAAATGTTTTCAAGTTTGATAGAAACTGTACAGTCATCTGTCCACAGGGGGTGAGGGGTCAGAAAAGTAGTGAAGGCAAGTGGGGTGAAAGGCCACCAGTGTGACAATGAACTAGGAGGTTGTTTGCAACATCAGTGAAGATAACATTAAGGTCAAAACATCTTCTCTTCATACATTGTGTTCCATAGATGGTTCCCCAACTCAAAGAACAACCAACAAACCAACCAAATGTGGGACCCCAACTGTGGAAATCATTGACCACGTTATTTCCCCATGTTTTGCATATAAAACTAAAAACAGGAAAAGAAACACAGCCAAAATTATCTTTGGAATCCCTAGTAGTTTTAACAGGTTTCGCGGGGTCATACTTCTTGGGTGTTTCCTTCCAGAGATCCTAGGCCTTCTTCATCTTGCCCATGTGAGCGCTGCCGTTTTCGTGGTGAGCAGAGCCGTTGCTGGTGCTGATGCCGTTGCCGTTCTCGTGGTGTTTGCCATTCTCGTGGTATTTACCGTTGGTGTAGGCAGCTGTGCCGTTCTGACACTGCTTAATGTCCTGTTTGGGCAACCGCTTACCCTTCACGTAAGCCTGGACCCAGAAGTTGGAGAAGAGCACGAAGAAGAAGGTTCCGTACACCCAGATGAGGTGGATGATAAAGGGGAACTGGTAGTTGCAGCTGTCCATGAAGTAATACTGGGTTGCGTGGAGAGATACCAGGACAAACTGGGTCTGTTGGGTACAAATGAGGAGTCAGCCAAACACTTCATAAATATAAATGTAGATGAATTTATTTTTTTTTGGGAGCAGAAACAAGGACATGAACACAACAAACAACTGCACAAAGATATACACACGAGCTGAATGGCAGTCATGTATTTCTTCCACCACAAAAACTTCTGGAAGCGTGGTCCAGCAGCGGCAAGGCCATAGTAGAAATACATGATGATGTGGACGGAAGAATTCACCATGGCATGAAAAGATCCCATTCCACCTGGGGTAATAATCACAAGTAAACACATTAGTCCGACTTCACCAGTGTCGCCAAAGAACCTCTGACCTTGCAAGGAAAGCAAGAACGTAGAGGTCATACGGGTTTTACGCAGAAACTCTTGGTTAATAATTTTCTCATGACTTCACAAGATTCAGTACTTTACAGGTAGTCTGCACAAGGTTTCTTAAAGGGCTCGACCAGACCAATGTAGGAACCAAACAAAGAACATTGTGGCTGGTCATACAGGTCTACATGTGAAAGACTGGAAGGGTGGTAAAGATGAAGCAACTATGCTACACCCCCATGGCTGCTTTCGTACCTCTATTAATCAGTTTCTAACTCTCTGACAAGTTTTGACAAGATTTAGTTAATGTGTACTCACCAGGAGCATAGCCAACACCCCACCACCAGGTCCAGGGCATGAAGGAGTGGTGAAAGATATGTAGGAAGGTGATCTGGCTGTGCTTTTTCCTCAGAACAAAGAAGATCTGACAGAAAGAAGATATTGATATTTAAAGCCAATCTCTACTGACTAAAAACTGAGCATTAAAGACACTCACAGTGCCACGTTAAATGGACTGGACTTACTGTGTCCATGAGCTCAATAATCTTGGAGAACCAGAACAGCCAGGCCACTCGGACCATCTAGTGAGGGGAACACAAACACAGGTTAACAGGAAACATTTGTGAACAAGTGCAGAGCTATTCCTCATAGACGAGGAACAACTGTTGCTGGTATCAGTCAAGATTTATAGTATGTGTGACTGAGGAGTCACGGGGGACTTACTCGTAGTGCTTGAGGGCTGTTAGAGGTATCAATTGCGTCACATCGCCAGGTATACGTTGTGACCCAACCAGACATCATGAACTAAATGACCAAAAAATAAAAACATTGTATTGACTTGGGGACAAAACACTGTATTAAAGTTAGCAGTCATTAGCTAGTAATCAAATTCCAAAATAGATGCTTGAAAATAGAAATTCAGCTGAATTACACTGTGTGCGCATTTCTGAAATATTCAAAATGTGCAGAAAAGTGCTGGAGACATTAAAACAACAGCGTCTTACTTCATATACAATGAATATGGACAGCGCCACTAGCAGGAAGTTGTAGACTATCATGGCTTCCTTTAGTTGGAAGGGCTTGCGATTGGCCATTATACGAGGTCCCAGGTACAGTACAAAGAACAGGTAGCACAGCAATATCGTGGTCATGGGAATGGGACTCTGCATCAGTGGATAGTCCTTCAGGCGTGGATCTAAAGACAAACAAAAAAAAAGGTAACATGACATGAAAAACAAACAAGGGAAAAAACCCAAAGTAACTTTTGTGTGTGTGTGTGTGTTTTGTTGGCTCAATCACTTACCAATTCCTGCCAAGAGGTAGTCATAGATATCCATGGCATGTGAGCCAATCTCCTGAATCTCTTGAAGCATGTTTCCTGTCTTGTACTGTTATGACCCAATTATCTAGAGGGGGGGAAAAAAGCTCTGTTAGTTTCACCTTGTCAAACTCAAGCACTGCAGCAATCCTCCCTGAAAGTAACAGAGAAAAGATGCACTTCTCTGACACATCTTGATCCAGATGTTGGCCTTTTTAGATGCGTTTTGGGAAACGGGAAAATGGACCAGTCTCATTCCCCTTTCATTCATTTTCAGAGGAAATTGTACTGTGTAACTTTTTTTTCCCTCCCCTTACACAGTAAAATTTTCAGAGACATTGCAAAACAAAATTCAGCAGCATTCTCCTTTAAGAGTGCATTATATAAATACTGGTGAAATAAAACCACATGTCTTTAATTTATTGCATGTGCTGGTGATCACCCATGACCAATAAATGCCTTCAACGAGGAGAAATCTCTGACATTTCCTGATTCAGCGAGACTGAAATGTGATTACTGGGACACAGCAGTACATCCCTCACCAAACAAAAACACTCCCACCTAAAAATCCCAGGATGCTTTGCCCTGGCTCCAGCCACTCATCAGACATGGCCTGATATCAGAGAGGAGGTGCTACAGGGATCTGGGAAGGACAACCCTCATCCCACAGTAAGGCGGCACTCTGTAAGCTGTCTGTGTGCAGCAGTCATGCAAGAAGTTAAGACACAAGATCCAAGCTGCACCAAAAGCTGGTGATCACTGAACTTGAGACAAACTGCTGAACCCTGACCCAGATATCCCCGTTCCTTTAAACTACATGTTCCCTCTTGTTATGTGGCAACAACATTTACCAGAAGTCTACCACTGCAAACTGAATCTATCAGCTCTACAACAAATATGTTTCGCTAATGGAAAGTGCCATGATATGCAGCCTTGCACACAAGAATGCTGCTGTGGTTTTAAGGCCTGTGTATTTTTCTGTTGACAAAGGCTCACCATATCAAGTGCAAACTGTGAAGTGTAGTCACAAAATAGAGGACACACAGGGTGCGGTCTCCTCTCAACATACTAAACCCAGAGGGAGCTATTGTTTGAGGTACAATCTACAATGCTGAATGAGTTTTCACTGCCCAAGGACTAAAGTACAGCCCTCCTTAAGCCAATATGATTAAAAGCTAATCATTTCAGGTTGTGGAATGAAGGGCAGGGAGCTGAGCTCATGCAGCTGTTGCTTAGAAAAATGGAGGAATACAGTTTATAAGAAAAAAAAAAGAAAAAGAAAAAAAAGGGTGTTTCTGCTTCTGGTAGTAGTTCTGAATGACTTTCTTATCACAGGATATCAAACAGGAAATGTAATTTGGAAGGAAGTGTAGGACATCTGAAATTAGATGCTCTGTGTGAGCACATCAAGTTAATGAAAGTAAAACACATCATCTTATAATCATTACAAACAAATTTACACTGCAGAAAGCATAAAATGACACATTTAACCGAGTTGCAGCCGTTTTTGCACAAACTAAAATCAGCTGGCTCAAAACATAATAGCACTCAATCTGATTATGTTGACATCATTTGTGCATTCATTGTGTGTTCATTGCGTCAATTAAAACTGATTCTGCACAGCACATGTGTGCAGTGAAAACATCTCTTACAAACTGGACACTGTTCCTTTTGTAAATTACCCCCCCCCCCAACACAGTTTGTTGACCTTAGGCTTTTTCAGTTGTTAACCCCAGGACAATGTCAACACCACTGTATCTTTCTGGTCAGTCTTGTTGTTAAGTTTCCAGGTGACTTGAGTCCTGCATTCCACACCAATTTCTGAGAGCCACACTTGACGCTGAGTGATTAACCAACTTCCTCCCCGTGACATGGTGAAAGTCGAATTTTGTCTGCTTGCAGTCCTCAGTGCGACCAACTAAAGTGCAAATGATGCTGTTGTGTAACAGATTAGACACACGACATTTCAGAAAACTCTTACACAAAAAGCTGTGGTCGTTTTTGAACCGACGATGAGGCATTTGGTCAGGTGCCTCACATTTCAACAAGAGTACCATCATGTCTGTGGTGCAGAGTCTGTCTTGTTCTGAGGAAAAATGCTGAACAGTTAAAGTGATCAGGTCATATTCTGGTCAGGCTAGTGATATTGTCTAGGTTATTGTAACACAGTGGCCTTGAATTGCGTAGTGGCAGTTTGATTCAGTGGAAATTTTAAGGAGTTCTTAAAGCCAAACATCTCCTTTAATTACCAATCATGTTGGCAATCCATACATTTTCAGTAGTTTAGTGTCGGTTTGAATGCATGAGAAAACAGGTTTAAATTTCCTAGTTTTCATGTTCAAACTACTGTATGAACATGCAACATGTGACTCTAGATTTTTTTTTTTTTTTTTTTTTTTAAATACTGAATAATAAAACTGACTGTGCAATTTAGGGGGATAGTCTTATGATTATAACAACACATACAAGAAAAGAGAAACAATATCTCTGTATCCTAAGACCCAGATGAAGATAGAAGTTCCAAGAAAAATGAAAATGAAGCCCCTTCCATTCCAGCTCAGTGAAACAACAACACCTTTTCACAAGACCAATCAACAGCAGTTACTGCACCTCACTGTTCTGACATTTCTTCACCACTTATTGTATCTGATTATGAGTGAACACAAACAGAATGACACCACTTTACTGCTCCCAATCTTCACCAATCAAAGCTTTGTGCATTACCTCAGAATTTGGACAGGAAGTCTAAACTGATCTCAACTGTTCAGTGGCCACTGATGTTCAGCTATTGCGGCAACGCTTGGAATAATTGCACAAGAGCACAGGAACTTCCTCATTACTGTGAGAGGGGTCCAAAAAAGTGCCTTCTGTATTATTCCCATGACAGAGTGATGCATGCAGACACATGACCACTGAAGCAACAGTCTGTTATTTAGAGCCCTAGGTTGTACCAGTCTACTCCCGTGACCAAACTAAAATAATGAAGAAAAAAAAAGTCACTCCCTCTGTATAAACCACCTTTGACAACAAGGCAGCTGGTTTCCATCTACCACAGAGACATAGTATAGTGGAAAGGGAAGGGGAACATTTCCTATGAGAGCCATGTTAATGAATCATAGGGATGGAAAAACGGAGCTCACACTCACGAGGTAGGAGTTAATGATGAACAAACTGGAGCAGAGTGATGAAGGAAAGAAAAATCCGAGAGGAGCGGCAAGGAACCCAGTACTCAAACACACATTAAAAAAAAAAAAAAAAAAAAAAAAAAAAAAAGCAACCTGAGATCCTCAAACACCAAAAGAACAGAAACCTCCTGTGAAGGAAACCGAGGAGGGAAAAAAACGCCCAGAGCTGCTCAACATGTGGGCAAACTCCTCACACAAGTTAGTTCACCGTCTACGTAACACTGAGCAACTTACCTTGCTGTGACTAGAGTTTTCCCCCTTAAATCATCAAAAGCGAATGCGGCTCCTTTTTCGCAGCACGGCAAAGCCTCTTCGTAAACTATAAAGGGAGACGGGCAGGGGCGGCAGCAGCAGCAGCAAACAGAAAAGAGAGAGAGAGAAAGACAGAGAGAGAGAGAGAGAGATGGGGTAAGGGAATGAGAAAGTAAACTGACAAAGTGTGACTGGTACAGCAGTCTTCCAAATCCCCACCCTCCCTGACTCACACAGTGGATGAATAACTCGCTCAGAGAAGGAGAGGGAGGGAAAGAGGCAGAGCCAGAGAGACTGAGAGCAAAGGAGAGAGAGAGAGAGAGAGAGAGAGAGAGAGAGAGAGAGAGAGAGAGAGAGAGAGAGAGCACGCTGTGTGTAAGCGAGCGTCCGAGAGAGAGTACAGCTGGGGTGAGAGCGAGATGACCCCTATTTAAACCCACACCACAGAGCACCCCCAAATTAAAACGCAGCTGCCTACTGTTGTGACCGCCGCCCTGACTTCAACAAGTGCAAGTTCCCCTTCTTTTACTCTTCTGGTCACACCCTCCACCCGTTCAAAAACACACACACACAACCCTGGAGTCGCCCTGCAAGTTGTCTCTCGGGGGTGGGCTGATAATATTATTCACAGGCAGAGGGCGAGAAATCAGTGGCGACTCTGTTATCATGAAGGGGGCCATTGTTACGCCTTTACTGGCTCCTTACACAGCCAACACCCATAAAGCAAAACCAGCTTCCATTTCTTTTTGTTCTGTTGTGGAACAATCAATGTCACAACTAAAATGCCTGAAATAAGTCGAGAACTAGTTGTTAAACTACACATTTCGCTAAACCTGTGAGATCTCAGTGTGGAAAACCTCTGGTTTCAAATCCTTTCCTTTCAGCATCATTATTATTTTAACTTTATTAGCCCTGTAGTGTCTACGTACGCTAGGATACTATTTCCAATTACAATTATGCTTAATATCTGGTACAGAGCTACCATATGCTTGCTTTATAAACTTCAAAGACAAAAGTATACAAGGCATCAACATAATCGCCTAGCAGGGGGAGGGGGGGATCAAAAGACACTCAAGCTCCACAGCTGGGAAGCATCATAAATAGTCATAAATCCTGGGTATTTACTCAGGATTGGACAGTGAAGCTAATGGCAGACAAAAACTGTTGCTGCAAAAGGGAAGAGATGACTCATACGATAATGCTTAAAATCTTTCAGAGTGTGTTGAGTAAGGAGGTTTCGCTCTCCCTGATAGGAGATTACTGTGATCTGCGTCACACCCAGCCGAGCCACGGACAGACAAACCATTTCATTAACAATAACAATAACACTAATCACAGTTGCATTTCTACTCATGGATCACTTTGAGCAGCAGGTAAATGGCCACTACAGGCTCGGCTCGTGGCGGGGCCGGGGGGAGGGGGAGGGGGGGGGGGGGGTTAGTTTCATTCATCATTTCTTCAGATTTGTAAATATGACCGGTTGTTAATGTGTCTTGATCAAAAACTGCACACAATGTGTTAAACACTGAGGGCTTCAAAAATTATTTTGTACATTTGTCTTCGATCCTCAAGGTGACATTCATCACCCTTGCTGACCAGCAGAAGAGCAGAAGTAAAACTCACACAGCAACAAGATGCTTGGCAGTCTGTAAAAATCTCTGAAACTCTTATTGTAAATGCCCTCTTCAGCGTTGCACTGTATCTGACCGACTGGGCTGGTTTTACCTGTCACTCTGGCCCAGGGGGGTGGAGGGGGGAGTAGTGGCAGCACTCCAGTGCATTTTTTGCCCCTCCTCCAAATACCGAAACACATTTGACAACAAAATAGATCACCGTCCTCCACTATAGTCGCTGACAAAGCCATTTCAAATATGACAGTTATCTTGCCCTGTGAAACCAACACCCCTTTCCAACTTGCCGAATAAGCATGAAGACGGAAGATGCGGAAATGCCAATTATGGTGGTTTACAAAAGTAGTTATTTAACTCCCCGACTGCTGATATGGTTGACTGAAATATGATAATCATCAAAACTGCCTCAATTCATACTGTCAATGTGTGACTGAAAGAGGATCCGTCAAACAAAAACAAATCATCATGCCTCATGTTTTTAAAAAAAAAATATATATATATATAGTTATTCATGGCAAAAGGACACAAAAATGAAAGTAAACTGTGGTTCGTCAAAACAAATTTTTAAACATGAAATTGTTGAGATCAACACTATTGCACAACAACTGCACACATTGTTGTAGTGATTGAAACCAGAGGTCATTCATTCAGGTGAAGGATGAATGAGAGGCACTTGTCCCATTTATGACTTTTGGATACATTTGTGCAATGATGATTAATGATCTCAACTGCAAGTGGGAAACAGAAGATGGGGACGACTTTTAATTAAAAAAAGAAAAATACAAATTTGACTTTTTTTTTTTTTAGTTTATTGATTTTGGCTTTATTCCAGCCCAATTTTTCTTATCAACTACACAGAGACATTACAAAGTTTAGTGAAATCAAAGTCAAAGTTGTCAGAAATAGAAATAATGCAATCTCAACTTTGCTCATGCTTTAGCACAGTGAGAGTGTAGAGTAAGAGAAGGGTGGGAACCTTTTACATAAAAAAAAAAAACCAAAACAACTGCATGTGCTTCAGCAGCAAAGTCAGTAAAATTCCAGAGACTAGACATAGTAGTTACACCCTGCTGTCTTTCCGCGGCACAGTGCCAAACAAAATACATCTGCCCATTGTAGCCAACAAACCAGTCCACCACACTGAGTACTGATTGATCCCGCATCTATAACTTCAGCTATTGGCTATATCAAAATCATTTTAACTCTACTGGATGTTGATTCACCTATGTTTGAAAATTGCCAAAGCTTAATTCTGAACTACTGACGATCTTGGTAAATCAAAAGATTGATCCCCTGACTTGGAAGGTATAAATGTGTGCGGCAGTTGCATTATAGCAATGAGGGCACGGCTCACAGAATTTCCACCAGCATGTGACACACTGGTGTGAGGAGTCAAACTTTGCTGCCACGGCCTTGTCACTGTACAGATCTCAGGTCAAGCTACGCAATGTGAAAAACTTCCAGTGCAGTGTACAAAGAGGAGCAAGGATTAAATCTGTTCTGAAGACAGATAGTACAGTTGACAAGCTGCCTTCAGAGATTAATGTCAAATTGCATGTGAAAGGTTTAGACTGATGGTGTAAGTTATTGATGGTTTGGCTTAGAACGAACAACATTCTGGACATTCGATTTATTTTTCTGTTATTTATACCAAATAGATTTTAGTTATTTCCTGCCCTCACAACTTTTAATTTTTTTCAATTAATTTTCAATTAATTTTCAATTAGAAAATTAAGTGAATGCCAAGTTAAAAAAAAAAGAAAAAAAGAAGAATGCTAAATGAGTACTAGTCTCAAAAGGTAAAAACAATAACACACATTCCAATCAAGCCAGCAGGGTGACAAACTCTCCAGAGAAGACAAAGGCATTAGTCAGTGTGCTCTTCCTGGCCCTCAGGGACAGGACTCTCACCTGGGCCCCAGTCTTCTCAGTCCAGACATCTCTGACATAACTGGGTTTGGAGATAATGACTCGAGATAAAATGATCTATATTCAAACACAAACAGATCTCATTCTACACTGGTTAAAACTCAAACTCATTCAAACTTGCTAAAGATCTGGATTGCTTTTAGACGATACTGGTGCAGCGACTGCACATAATTTGAATGTGCCCTCTGGTTTCCAGCCACGCATGGCAGATGTGTCATATGCTAAAAATAGATACCGGTGATGTAATGATAAATATGTTGAGCACAATGCATCCATTTAAGAACACAATTAAGAAAATAAACTTGAACAACCAAATGCTTAAGTCGTAGTAACTGCTCCCCCTCTTCCTGCACCCCCCACCACAAGAATGTTGCTGAACTTGATCCGGTACTGACATGTTTACACCATCTTCATTGTGTTTGGGTGTGTGTGAGTGGGTGTTGGTGGGGGAGTAGTATCACCCCTACCTGCAAGTATTCAGGCAAGACCGACCGTTTAACACTGGTCTCATTCTCTTCACGCCCCTCCCACTCCCACTCCCACTCCCCCTCCCTCCTTCTCTGTCCCCTCTGCAGGTCTCACCCACCAGCTACTCCAATTTCTGGAACTTTCCACACACATATACACAGTCAACAATAGTGCATTGCATTCCTTTATGAAGGAGGTCAAGCTGATGCAGACTGTGTCCACAAACTCAGGTATAATAGGGGGGTCTGCAAAAACAAGGATCCCCACCTGAGTTATAAGACCACTGATCCACCTGATTAGCTATGATGTTGTAAAAGATCATGCTCAGGAACTGTATCAGCAAAGACATTAAGTAGCTGAGACTTAATAACATAACATTAGAGGATAATTCCTGTTTATCACAGCGCAAGTGTCTTCTTTCCTTTTGTAGGTTTGGCTATCATTTCTATTAGTTATGATAAGATTGTCCTCTAAGTAATTGCCACGATCTAAGCGCATTGAGACATCACTGCAATAAAGTCAAACATGTCAAGAAACTTGAATGCTCTGACAAGTAATAAGCAAATAAGCAAAGCAAAAAGTTTACCAGGCAAAACCACAGGTGAACGCACCCATAATGTCTGCAATAATCCCTCACTGCACAGGAAAACTGTGCGTGCACAGCCATGGATACCGCAGGTCAAAGTTGAACCAGGCAGGAAGCCCATCTGTAAACTGCGATGAATGTTTACAATGGACAGTTTGAGTTATTAAAAAAAAAAAATTTCTTCTATCACTTTTATTTTTCTCTTCCAAATAAAACTGATTAATCTGGGGATGTGTCTAAAACTTTGCCTGAATGTCAAGGCTGAATGAAAACGCTTAATAAACCTATATAAAACTGCAACTTCAATTTAAGATTGTCATCATTCACCATCTGGAAGCAATGTATGCCAGCATGCTGGCTAATGATAGTTTTTCATAGCTATCAAGGGTGTGTCCTTATTCAGCGTCTAAGAGGAAAGCATGCTAAAACTCATCAACAACACGACTTCAGACTTGACAGATGGGGCAAGAGTAAAACAGGCCTGGTAGACAGGTTGGTATTATGCAAGACTTGCACCATGAATGGAATGACACTCTCCATGTCTGTCAACAGTAACTAAGACGCTACTATGACAAGAACTTCCACTTGAGTTTCAAACAGACAATTCAAACATTTTAACGCTTGGAAAAAAAATGTAGTACATATAGAGAACAGTAATGTTCTAATGTGACTGTTACAGAGGGGGAAACAACTGCCAGTTGTGCCATTGTTTCCTCAGTGGTTGAATCTTCTTACAGTTTGCAATGATTTGTAATTTGACCTTTGGCCTAATTTCCCCAAAATCTTGATAATGCCACTGCTAAAAAACCACCAACGACAAATAGGCTGGGAATTGACCTTAATTGACCTAAAGCCACCTTAATGGCTATGCAGATATACAGAAATTAAAAAAAAAAAAAAAAAAAAGCCCAAAAATAAATAAATAAATAAAGCATTCAATGATTAAACTAAGAACACATCTACACTTGTAGCCACCTTTCCGGGCATGCTGGTCTAAATACACAACCAGTCATCGTGACATTTTTCAGAAGACATAACAAGGCCACTTACATTTGGCTGCATAAACTGACTTAATTCTTATCCCCGCTCTGTTTAGACAAGAACAAGTTCAACCATGTTGTAACTATTTAGTTTACTTGTAACTTACTAAAGACTTGTACTGAACTGAACTGGGGCCTGTTTAACCACCATCTAAAACCAGACTTTTGACATTATGTTTAACAGTTATGTTTAACATGTTACAAATCGTCCTTGAGCTAGCTGTAGAAGGTATCATCAAAACCCTGAACTAACACTTAAAGCCACTAAAAAGCTGCTTCAAAGAGTAGAGTCACACTGAAGCACACACTGCGCTGCAAGAAACAACTGCTGCCCTGGTTCAGGTGGGTTCAAACTTATGCATGTAGAAATAAAGACCACACCCCAACCAAACTTCACACCTCTGCCAGTGAAACCAAAGGGGTTTGAAAGAAGTTGCTCTAGCCAAGATTTATACTGCAGGTCTCTATTAAAAAAGAAAAAATACATAAACATGGGACTGGAACAGATAGCAGCATCCTTAACAGACTCTTTAACTGTCATTCATAAAACATTAAAAACAAACAAACAAAAATGTTTCCAAATGTATATCAAAAGGAGTCCTCTGTTCAGAGAGAGGTGGATTCGAAAATTCAAAATTGCTGGTAACAGTAAACTTTCACTGCCATTTGGAGCATCTAGCGTGCAAACATGTCCGTATCAGCTTCTGTCCTTTGGCCTGGGGCATCAGAATAATGAGAACTTGAAATTTGCCTCACAGACAAACAGGATTTAACCAATTTATTTACTGTACAGAGCAAACATGGGCCCCAGGTCAACTGACAACATCCAAAGTAAAGAGAAGAAGTTGCACAGTCTTTGCTGAGCTTCATCTAGTGCTTTAAACGATGTTCAAACACCGCGGGGAACACGGAAGACGACTTTGTAGAAAGTCAGCATCATAAACCATCTGCTATCAGTGACACCATTTCCCTATGTGCTTCTGTGAATTAAGCCAATGAGAAGTAACACTGTTTTTGACAAGGGCCGCCTTTAAGCATCAGACTAGTTGGGCATTATGTAGTAAGGAAAGGGGGAATGACTAACATTTTCCCATACCTAGCAAAGAATTTTACTACAGCTGCTGAGTGACCAACAGGAGAAGACTGTGATCCATTGTGTTTAAGTACGACTACTGCACAAACGCTTTCTTGACAAAAAACTGGTTAAAAAAAAGAAATAATAAAATAAAAAGAGCCAATATCCTTTAGATAGATTTAACTTCTGTCAGCTCTGCTCTCGTCTTAGATGTGACTCCTTCAGCGAGTGTGCTGACATTGGAGGCTGATGAAGTGATAACAATACACAACCTTGAAGCGTTAACAGTCACGCTGCTGTAGTGTTTACATTACTATCATAGATATACACCTGGGCAGGACGACCTTCAGGCCTTTTGTCTCCATCCCACAGTTGTTAGTTACGGCTAATGTTTACACATCTACACATACCTTGTGATCCATAATCTAACTCAAGAGACCCATCGTCTGGGAACAAAAGAATCGATGAGGGCCAATCCACATGCTTTGTTTGCCCACACAGGAGGATCTCAGGGTCTGCTGTAAAATATTTAGTATTTTTACTTTAATATTTTATAAATTATGTCCGCTATGTCAAAATACAAAACAGTCACAGATGCATTACAGAAGGTGTATTTACTTTTCATGGCATGAGTCAGTTCCAACACTGCAAATACTTTAAGTGTGACACACTACTACTTTATCTGGATTATACTCTGCCGTCAAATGACAGTCACTGATGTGATAAAGACCTGTCCTATCCTCGACAGTATCTGTTCCACAGTTGTACATTACATAAATGAGGTGTGGTTGGAGGTGGTTCTGTCTATCTTGCCCCCGAGTGATGAAATTAAATGAGAGTTTGACATGACTAACCCCTATTGCATTCAGTAATAGCGATGAGTGACAAAATTATCAGTTTTTATCAAGAACATTACCGTGATTTGATAGGTTAGAGTTAATATTTACTCGA
Source organism: Toxotes jaculatrix (assembly GCF_017976425.1). NCBI lineage: Eukaryota > Metazoa > Chordata > Actinopteri > Toxotidae > Toxotes > Toxotes jaculatrix. The sequence continues at coordinate 8,129,772 of NC_054399.1, forward strand.
GTTGAAAGTCATAAGGAAAAAAATCGGTCTAAATGTTTAAGAAAAAAAAATGAATTTATTATCCAGCCTTATTAAACCAGTGACCTCACCGACTTCTCCAAGGGACTCTTAACTTTTTTTTTGTTTCCTCCGTATTTTGAAGACAAAAATGTATCTGGGCAAGTCCTCATATCAATTCTTAGTAACATTGTTCTGAAACATCTTCACTGTTATTACGTTTCCTTTTTTTTTTGTTAAACTTGACTGACTTTAACTCAAGGGCAAGTCAAGATCAATGTGAATTACAACTGATTTCATCTATGTGGTAGTTTGTTTCATCTCATCGAGCACAAACTAACCACATTAAACTAGACAGAGAGAGAGAGAGAGAGAGAGAGAGAGAGAGAGAGAGAGAGAGAGAGAGACTGTTGTGCCTTTAAAAACATACCTGGCCTTTTGGTCACTTGGTGAGACAAACAGAACACATGGAGCTGATCACGAGAGGGGAGTGGCAACAGTCATACCTGTGTCCACTCTGGCTTATGGTTAAACCATTAGACACAGTTATATCATTTGATTAGCAGGTAGGTTTCATTTCTGGTCCACTAAAGTCAAACTACATTTGCTATAATTCATAGTCTATTAACAAACACACACACACACGCATAAAACAGAGTCTTGTGTTCATCTCTCCCACTGAGGTGTATGACAGCTACAACCAACAAAAAAATGACTACATCTACATTACCACCTGCGTTCAAAGGACAGAGCAACAATACCCATTGTGCGCAGGCTGCTTTGTCCGCAGCACAGGTGCAAATGATGAGAAGCGGAAGAATAGAGGCCCATCAATAGCCCAAATAACTGAGTTGATTGGAATGCAAATTGGCTCTCCAATCACACGTTTTCAAGGGATACACATTTTGGAACAACACCGGACATGAGGTCACGGGTGAGAAAAACAAAACCTACTGTTAATTGAGAACCAAAAGTCCACGCCTACGTTTAAAATAAAAGTTTTATTGAAAAACAACCAATGGAGTCACAGTAGCAAATACAGTATTAATATGACGCTGCGTAAATGCGCGCCCCCCGCCCAACAACCCCCCACCCCCCTCCGGAACAGGACCGCACCTGAAAGAAACTACAAGCTCGTTGACGCGACAAGTCAACATTTAGCGAAGTGTTCAGTTCGGTGAAAACAATGTCAGAAAGGTACTCACTTCTTGTTGTTGTTGCTAAATTAAACCTACGAAGTCTGTCGAAAGCGGGCTGATACTGCAGCCCCACGCGTCTGAAGTTAGCTCTGCTTCCTCTTCCTTTCCGCTTAAATCTTCCTCCTGACCCAGCCCTTTGAAGAGGGCTGAAAAAAAAGGTGGAGTCACATCTCTGCTGTGATGCGACTTGGTCGCCTGATATGGACGTAATCGACTGTTTCAGTCCAAATCGATCCAAAAAGTCAGCCACCGCTGCTTCGTTCCAGCAGATTTGGATGTCAGCGCGCAAAGAGTACTGCTTGCTTTGTCGCGTGGAGGTGTTAATTTAGCTCTAATGAGCGTGGACCCGTTATTACACCATCAGTGATAAATGCTCTCACAATGGCAAGAAAGTGATGTTTTTAGAGTTTTTAGTTGTTTGACATTTTGAGAAGTACGATATTTGATCACAAACAACTGCAAAGACTCAAGAACGACCCAATAAAGTCAAACAATTATTTTCATCATGTCCCTTGATAAAGGGAGTAGTAGAGAGAGTAGAGAGCTAACTGCCTCCACCTTCCTGTTCCTTTTAACAGTTTTCATCTTCCACCGGTCACACTGGGGGATGAAAGAGAAAGAGATTATTTAAACAACGCTGTTATCATTTTGTGGTTTATTCAGGCTTCGAATCAATGAATGACAGAATTTGATCCCCTGAAAAGATAAAAGTCTGTTTGAACATGTCTTTAAAAGAGCAGCAGCGAGATATTTTACATACATACATATGTTGCACTATATAAACTATACCTCAGCTTAGGTATGTGTCAGTTTATTTAACTACTACTTAAAACTACCACCCTCGCATGGATACTCAAATCTTGTGGGCGACGCTGTCCTGATGGTGAACCTCCCCCATAATGATTACAGAGAGAATGTACTGAGCCTGCAGCAAAGTTGTAGCACTATGTGTCAAACACCTGCTCAGCTTGTGTGATCATTAATCATCCACCTGAGTGGTAGTAAACTGCCATCTGCCCATCTGCTGCCTTAAGGGCAGGGCCCTCTCTTACCTGGGGCTCCCATGAGGACTTTAAAACCAGAAGGAAGAACTCATCCTTTACTGTCAGTAACCTGTGACTAGTTTAAGTACAAATTAGACACAAAAATCTCTCTTGATAGTTAACTACACAAAGGATGAAATGAAAGTAAATGCATGGGAGGTGTCTGATTCTCTTACATTGCAAAGGTATATACGTAACATAAATATAAAACACCACATTCCTCATTTTTAAAGTTTTACTTAAATCAGGAACACACATTTACAGTTCAATATACAGGAACATCACAGTCACATTCCCCAAATATTCAGGCAAGAGTGTTTCATCAAACTTTGTGCTGAATTTGATGTGTTGCGTGGAATCTGTGTGACCGGTTTAAGGGATCAGGGAGGCAGCAGGCAGCGTGGTTGTTGTGAATGATGACAGAGCGCCATGCTTAGTGACGATCAAAGGTGAAAGAGGGCCTGACTGGTTCCACTTCCTCCTGTGTCACATTTCTTAGTGATGACAGTAACAATAAGAGCAAAACTAGAGCATAGGGCAGCAGTGGACCTAATCTGTCACACACTGCTGTGTATGACTGGTCACATTCCTGTGAATGTCGTCACTATTGGTAGTTTCTGAAAAATCTGAACAGGATTTTCTGTACCTGATTTCTCCATGAAACCAGGTACTGATTTCAATTTAACCCTTATTATGTAATTTTTAGAATGTAGACTTACTTCCCAACCTTTCTTTTTTTTTTTTTTTAAAGACAGTGACTTTTAGCTTTTAATTTTAGTTTGGCAAGCTAATCCAAATAAACTCCTGCTAACAATGTGCTTTAACATTCAGACTCAGTGTTGTGTCAATTTAACTACTTCCGCTTTCAGTTCCGCTTCCACTTGTGGTACTTTCCTTACATATTACGCAAAAGTTAAACATTTTATGTCAAACTGATAAGTACTAAACAATATTCAATCAGTATTTCCACTAAAGCCTCACCAGTCATGAGTGTAAAATATCAAAAATGATATGTCTGTAGTCTTACATTATAAATGATTTTGTCACTTGAACATTTTTTTTTATCAGTATGAAAGAAGGGTATTCCCTCACAGATTGCTCACTGATAGCTTTAAGGAGAGATACACTAGTGTCATGAAACACCACTCATAAGCACAGTCATAGTGACCTCAAGTGGATATGTTGGATTGTTACAACTCAGAATTTCTTCTTTTTTTTGTTGTTGTTGTGTACTTAATGATATAAATGCAGGAAACAATCCAGCAAAGATATACACAAATATAAATGTACACATAAAGTCAGACATAAAGATATACACTGAGAAATGGTAAAAAAAAAAAATGTAGGAAAGCCAAAACTAAAAGTCATTATGAATCTAGTTTTAGTTGTCTGTACTGCTGGCTTCTGCAGTGGTTGCTCCTTAATTAAGAAACAGTTATCTGTCAACCAGAGCTGCTGAATCCACATAGCCAAATGTCTACAGCTTCATTAAAAAAATATAATCATGTCCTTAAGCTCAATCTGTGTGATCCTACAGCAGCAAACATAATCATCAGAACCTGAAACTTCCTATGTCCTACGCTTTTATCCTTCCCATACTGGAGGCAGTCATGTCACAGAGAAGCCAGCTTCTTTTTGTAGGTTGTGTTTCGTTACACGGTGGAGAAACAGACACCCTCTGCAATTTAGTGGCACCCATTCACCTTCAAGACAAAGGGAACAGTCATGGCAGCTATCATAAGAGCGCTCAGCCCTCAAGGGCATGGGGAAGTGGACCCTTTCAGTCAAACAAGTCAAACGTGCCTCGTTTGTTGAATGCAGATGCTTGTCAGTGTTTTGAAGAGCATTTTTTAGTCTGAAGCACTTTCTCTATTTAAGGATAAGCAGCTCTGAGTTCAACTACAATGTCTTTAAAAGGCCAAGAATTTAAATAATATGTTATTGAGACTTTGCAAAAAAAAAGGAGCAGCATGGACTGCCAAACATCCAGAAATGTTTGTGGGATCATTCTGCTCCTTCTGTCCTATATGTGGCTTAAGAGGAGGGGTTGTTTTCTCAGGACCTTTACCAGAGGGCCGGGCTTTGGTGGGACAAGTGGGCTGGCTGCTCTGCCGACAGGATGAGAAGAAAGAGGGGAAAAAATGGAACAGAGGGAGGGCCGAGTGGGGGTTTGGAAAGACCTTTTCCAGCCCTTCTTCTCTTTCAATTTATAGGTCCTCTATACACACACCCACATGCGGACACACACACACAGACACATAGACAGCAACAGCAGGGTCCAGTAGACAAAGTCAGGATGTGACATCATCAACAGGAAGAGAAGCCAAACAACTTTTTTCTCTCTTTACTGTGTCGTCTCTGCTGCCCAGTGAAGTTGGAGCCTCTCGGTCTGTTAGTGGCCGGCAGGGAGGGAGAAGATCCAGAGGAGCTAGAGAGGGCAGAGCAGCTGGAGCTGACCTCCACAGGGAGTTTAAAGTCAAGGGATCCGACGCCCAAATCCTCCCTGAACTTCCCACGACTTTCCACCCCATTCCAGCCCCTCTTCTGTATTCCAGCCAGGTAGAGTGCAGACATTTTTTTCCATTCAGTAATCTCTTGTTTTTGATCTCCCTCCGTCTCTTCCATTGTTTCTGGTTTCTACGACCCGCAATGTTTTTTATGTAGGAGCAACTGTTTTTCCTGTTTGCGTCAGGAGTTCTGTTAGTCTGCAGTGTCAGAAGAATATTCTCTAAAAACCATGAAAGTATGCATGGAGGGCTGCCAGTCTCAGTACGTGATCAGACATGCTTCAGACATGCTGAGGCTGCTAAGGCATGCAGAGGGACTTAAGATGGTCAAAATTAAAGTCACTTTGTATTACATGTCACTTTTTATATAAATCATTCACTAATGAAGAACGTCCGAGTTTAATGTTTGGCTTAAATTTTGTCTCCCTGAGACTGCGGAGTGAATGAAGCACTCTAATGTTGAGCCTTCCTCACAAGCCCTTTTGTTATGGACACATTTTGAGCTATCTCATGACCACGTATTCATGCTCCCCCAGTGGAGAGTTCCTAACTGAGATCAGGCGGACTGTGAAAACTAGTGGAAAGTACCCTTCTCACATATCAAATGCTGTTTGCATTTTAAATCCTCACTGTTTTACTCAAATGAGCTGAAAGTGTGAACAAAAGCCAGTAAAACCATGAGCTTGGCAGACAAGTGAGGGGTCTGTGGAGTGTGAGTTCTCTGAAAGGAGTTACTCAGTCAACTAAAGTTCATAACAAACAACAAGCTCTATCAGTTCTGAGGCTGTAATGTGAGGACAGATGATTACACAGACACAGAAACTTCTGCTAATTTGAAGCACAGAGAAGCAACCACAGGAAATGTTAAGACCGGCAGTTCAAAATGGGACTCAGGACACAAATGCGGATATAGTATCATGTTGCAACCACAGTCACTTGAATGTGACTTCAGTGTCAAATCTGTGGAGACAACAAATGCTTTCATCCACCAAAGTGCTGAATGGAAACAGACAATTCAGTGGAGAGTTGCCAGTGTAACCCAATGAAAACGAAACCCTCACGATTCTGTGACATACCTAAACTTTATTTCTTGCAAACCGTGCACCCTATTTTTCTTTAGTAACCCACATAGTTAATAATTAAATGCTCACATTCATGTTTCATTATCAAAACAATCAAGGCATTGGATAGCATAATCATTCAGTGAGGTCCTGCTCCCAATTGGTGTGTATTATCTGCCAGATGGTTAATAGCTATCAGAGAAAAAAATCATCTGTCAGTAATCTACTGGGTGTGTGTCACATCACAAGACTCATTTCCCAAGGGACAGACTGACAGTCTGTTTTCTATCAGTTGTCATGTTGAGTGTTTTTACACCAGACTCAAACTTTCAAACTTCTGTCATAGCATCTACTTTTATACCCCCAGTAATCTGAATGAGAGCCATAGTGCTGCCTGTGAGCGAAAAGATGCCTGGACTGAGGACATTTTCTCTCACAGTGCTTCTAAAATCTTGTTTCATCCTCAGTGAGGTGCAGCATTCCATTCATTTTCACCAGTAATTCTTGACTCGTGTGGCCTGATTTTTTTTTTTTTTTGACTGAGACTGTTTCTATTTTTATCACTGGGTGCTACTGAAAATCTCGTGATATGGTCATTTTGTGTCACACAGAGCAGGGGCGCAATAATGGCAAATTTGAGATGAACTCACTGGATTGTCCTTAGTGGGGGAATATAGTTTTCTGTGCAGTGTTTACTTGGGACTACATGAGTCATTTTAATAATGTAGTTCTTAAAAATGTCTGGCTTTTGAATTTTGATGTAATGCCTTCCTTTTTGTAAAACTTCTTTTTTACACAATTTGGCACTGATATGTATGGTTTTGTAGCTATAGCTCTGACATTTTTGGCCATATACAGTTTTTTTTTTTTTGTCATCCTTGCCTGAAGCAGTGAATTGACAGGAAAGGAATAACTTCTGTTCTGTTTCACAGGGACATCCCGCCATTTGAAAAGTTCCCTGCAAACTCTGCATGACAGACGCTGACCCAGTGTGGCCTGATTTCAGAGCTTAAACCAGCCTGGTCCTGGTTACCCATCTCTCTCACGAAGGTCACACTCTGTCAAAGTCAACACCAATTATTACTCTGGAGAGCTCAGTCTCCCCTTATCTCAGGGGAAACGACTAAGTCAATGGCGCTGTGTCTTGGACAAGTATTCAGCAAAGACAGAACATTCAGGCCAAGGAAGCGGTTTGAGCCCGGCACTCAGAGATTTGAACTCTACAAGAAGGCCCAGGCCTCGCTCAAGTCCGGCTTGGACCTCAGGAAAGTGGTTCAGCTCCCGGAGGGAGAGAACATCAACGACTGGATTGCTGTTCATGTGGTGGATTTCTTTAACAGGATCAACCTAATCTATGGCACGGTGAGCGAGTACTGCACCGAGCGCACATGTCCCATCATGTCTGGGGGGCTGAGGTACGAGTACAGGTGGCAGGACGGCGACGACTACAAGAAACCCACCAAGCTGCCTGCTCTCAAGTACATGAACCTGCTGATGGACTGGATAGAGTCGCTCATCAATAATGAGGACATCTTCCCCACCAGAGTAGGTGTGTGTGAGGAGTCTGCAAATGAAGGCGTTAGGCCATTACTGAATGTGTAACCTAACACACGGTTGAGTGCTGCCTGCACTGATCGCATCAGTGCTGAAGTGTCAGCCTTACAGAGACTCACTGTTCTCCCTCGTCAAGATTGCAAATTGGATGATGAAGTTCAAGCAGAGGTTAATTAAACAATAAGGTTGACATTTAGAGGAGAATGAACGGGTGACCGTGATGTTATTTTATCTCAGCACCAGAATTGGCAATCAACATTTATTAGAGTTGAGGATTTCATGCATAATGGAGGTATGAGGTCAGGGGTGCCACAGTGGCTGAGCGGTTAGCACTTACGCCAAAGTGGTGGTGTGAATGGGTTTTGTCTATTTGTTAGCCTGTGATAGTCTAGCAATTCGTCCAGGGTGTTTCTCTACCTTTTGGCCAATATATGCAGAATCCCCCCCAGGGTCCTGAGCAGGAATGAATAAGAAATGGACGGATAGAATAAGCACAGGACGTGCATCAATGTACTCTAGCACAGTGCTTCCCAAAGACAAAATTATTCTGCAACTGGCGGTGTTTAGGCTCTGATTTTTTTTCAGTTCATTTAGTCCTTTTTTTCATTCTCATTACTAATACTTGGAGACATTCCAGCCATTTACCACTTCATTACTTTTAGCTATTAATCTGGACTTTCTAAGAGCTTGCTTACTGCTACTACCAATTTGTAATCTTACTAGCGTCTTTATTTTCATGATTTCTGTTTTGCCAAGTAAGATGAGCTACTCCACAGTCTACATATTCTCCTTAGAAAGTGGGAAAGTATTCCAAAGGATACATGTACCCCTGGTTTAGAAACACTGCTCTATTTCACCTGTACTTACAAATATTTCACCTTCCACCTTTGTCAGTTCTTCAACACAAAACATTTTGACAGACTGAGGTCTTGTGCATCTGAAAGATTGTGTTTTTATGCATTTTTTACTATAGGTGCCCTGGAGTACGTTGCCTGTCCTCTTTCACATCCTTTTTAATCAACCCAGCACCTGAAATTCAATTGTACTTGAAATGACTTCCTCACACTGAAATGTATTATCCATGCAAATGAAATTTTTTTAAAGACACTGACTCAAATATTGATGCTGTTGAGGATAAATTATATTAATCTGAGAAAATTACCCCTGCTATAGGATGGGTTTCAATTTTCAAAAATGGAGGTCTCTTCGTTTCTGTAACATTTCCTGTCCTTCTTCTCTCTAGGTGTACCTTTCCCCAAGAACTTTCAGCAGGTGTGCAAGAAGATCCTGAGCCGTCTCTTCAGAGTCTTTGTGCATGTTTACATCCATCACTTTGACAGCATCTGCAGCATGGGTGCAGAGGCCCACATCAATACCTGTTACAAGCACTACTACTACTTCATCTCAGAGTTCAACCTCATTGATCACTCTGAACTGGAGCCTCTGGTGAGACGATAGTGTGACCTCAGATGGGTTCAGGTGAAGTGAAGGAGCAGGAGAAAGAGGATCATATAAATATTTTCTAATGGGAGGATTGTCAGTATCCCTCTCATGACTGTCAGTCTAGCAGAAAATATTAGCCATCCTGTTGTCTATAACCTTGCTTGTGCAGCATGCTTGATGAGGGAGAGTGTCATCTTTATGCCAGTGTGTTTTTTCTGCAAGTGCATGTGCAGTGCAAACAAAATAACAGCAATTTTTATGTCTCCTGAAGCCGCACATGGTACGTGATCACTCAGTCTAATTGTGGGCACACAACACATGAACTGTGTTCTCTTGCCGACTTTGTGCAGTCATAATGAAATAGAGTTTGTATAGTTAATGCTTTTTTCCAACAAAGGGGTTACCATCACATATGAGCTGATGGAGAATGGTGCTCCATGTGTCAATAAAAGGCTTCAGTTATCATCATTATGTTGCTCGGGCAGTGTAATTCCCCTTTGTAAAGAGAATGAGGGATGAGACATTTATGTCAACACACCGCAGAGAAGATACATTTTTTTATAAAGTCCTTATTATATTGTGCCACCTTTGGTAGCCAAGGCATATATTTTTGTTGTTGGTCAAATAGAAACCTCTTTTTCTCACAATAAGAAATTATATTCTTGATATTGAATGTAATCATTCTTCACCTTTTACAACATGTCTCAAATATGTCCTTTGTTCTCTGTTCCTACAGAAAGAGATGACGGAGAAGATATGCAATTAAAAAAAACCACATGGACAAAGGAGTTTACATTTTGACATTATCTGAGCCCCGTGAGAAAACACCAGCTTCAAAACATTCAAAGAAGAAAAGAACAATTTCACATAAAGTTGCATCAGCAGTGTTCTGAGTATAACTGGGAAGGTTTAATTACGTACCACATTTCTTCAGATGATGGCACTGTACCTTCACAGATGTTTTTACATACAGTCATTGTGGTGGTGTGACACCACCAGTTTGTTTGGTCTAAAATAACACATCTCCTGTACTTAAACCCCTTTCTTTACCCTTGCATGTGTGTTTATATTTGACCTTTATACATGTTTTGATATATAGTGTTGTCTTATTTTGATGAATGAAAGTTTGTATTTTATTTGCTGTGTTTTTCTAGTTTAAACTTGTTCTACAGACATAAAAATGCAGTTTAACAATGACCAACAATATTGCATGTGCTTGTTTTTTCACTGCACTGCACGAAATATGCACAAAAAACAGTTTTAACTCCTTTCAGAACAAAATATACTAATGATATATATGAACATTTTATCATATATTATTTATATATTACGTGCACGTACCAACAACATTAATATTGTAGGTATGTGGCGTGAGCCGTACTTCCTCCAGCCAGTGCTAATCTGCCAAACCTCTGACAGAATGGTGTAAATAGAGGTCTTGATCGTGCACAAAAAAAATCCCTCTACGTGGAGTGGGGTGTGGCGGGCAGTGAAGCCAAGTGACGTGGAAGCGGCAGCCTCGTTTTTGACCAATGAGAGGAGGAGGAACGCAGAAAGAGGCGGGGCAAAGGTCTGTTGATGTGTTTTCCCGCCCTGTGCGTCACCGGCTGTTTGACTGATGGATTTCAGCTAGTAATGGATGCTTACATCAGCTGGCAGAGGCTTTGACAGAGGGGATCTGGCTGGTTTTGACACAGAGTCCAGGTTTGAAGGTTTTTTACTCTTGCATATGCATTTTCCTTTTAACTCTACCTGACCGGTGTCTAAATACAAACTAGCGAACGGACGTTGATCTGTTGGAGCAGCTAGCTAGGGGTTCTTGCTGGCCAGCTAGGGATAACGTTACAATAACATAACGTCGGGTTGTTTAGTTAACGCTAACTCTAGCTTTTCCGATGATCTGGTTAATCTTATATAATGTTTTCTCTCTTGGTGACGGTCCCCAAATTTGTGCAACGACAGCACTAATGTATATGACGACGTGGCTAATGTTAGCGACATCGCAGTAAGCTAAATATGTAGCGTCAGCATCACTGTGAGTTGTCACAACGCTAACTAGTACAGTTAAATACTGAAGTCTTTAACAGCAGTCCAGTGTGTTCCCTTAGCATAGCATAGCTTTTACTTGTCAGGAGGCTAAAACTAACTAATTTAACAAACTGGACGTGGCCTTTGTCACTCAATAACCGCAAGCAAACCGAAATAAATTGTGACAGAGCGAAAAAAAGGAAATGTCTTATAGATACTGTTCTCTGGAACACGTCAAGTCACCTCAGGGAGTTTGACCTGTGTGGTTTTCATAGCTCACATTCTTTGACTTGCCACCACTATGATCTGACTTGTAATTATATATATTTATGTCTCTGCTGATGCAGTTTTTTCCGGACTGGCTGAATATTTGTTATGCACTCTCTCAGTTGGCAGATATGGTGAGGCACAGAGTGATGGCAGAGTTGCAAGCTTTTCAGCACTCTCTCCAGGTAGGATGAGAACTTTAATTACTGGTGATTACAAAACCTCTTACTTCCTGAATCATGTCGTGTTAGATACCATCAAGCTGCCAGAAAGTACACACACACACACACACACACAAACACACACACACACACACACACACAAACACACACACACACACACACACACACACACACACACACACACGCTGTTTAGGTTATCTACACTGAAACAGAAGTTTCATTACTCTCCATGAGTCATGCACTGTGACTGGTTGTGTAAATGCTTCTGGTAAAATCCAGGGTGAGATAAGGCCTGCCATAGTGTTTCCTGTATTCTCATCAGGCCACTGTATTGGCAGGCTGCCAAAGGGGAAGGTCAGTCAATAAAGTTGTAGTAGTAGTTAAATGATCCTATGATTATAATGGTTAATTTTTTGCAGAAGATTAATTACATGTGTTGGCCTGTTAGAGGAGTAGACATCTCAGTTTTTTTCACCTGTAAACACTGTGAACAACGTGGCAGAATTATGTACTCCTTCTCGTTCTTTCTCTACTGTACCACCACCTCTCTCTGACTCTCTCTGACTACTCCTGCACTTTCCCTCCCTCTCTCCCATGCGGCCTCCTTCTGTTACAGGGTAACTCCCTGGCATTGGGCCAAATAGGGCAGAGCTGTGGGGAAATTCGGGAGAATGGGATTGCCACAGAGGAAAGACAGCACGTTTCCAATGGCCCATCAGGTACAACAGCTTCATTATTCAGAACAGCATATTGCACCGGCAAAGTCTTTGCTGTTTAACCACATTTTGTGTCGTCTGTTGTGCAACAGATTTTGAGAAAAGCCAGCCAGTGAACATCCCAGATGCAGCTAAAAGAAAGAAGAAGAAAAGAACAAGGGCAACAGACAGCTTCACAGGAACTTTTGATGGTAATAAAAGTTATAGTATTGTTAGACATATGTTTGAAAAAAAGGGAAATGTTACCCTTTTTCCTTCCTTGGCAAACACCTGCTGCACACTCAAATTCACTCAAACATTTATGTTTTTTTTAAGACCTCTACAAGCTAACAGATGAGGTGCTTGGTCAGGGAGCCTATGCTAAAGTTCAAGGATGCATAAGCCTGCAGAATGGACAGGAGTTTGCTGTGAAGGTGAGTGAGGATATTTGTTTTCAGTCATTTAAACTTAATTTATAGTGTCAGTTTATAAAAATAGTTATAAAAATAACTAAGGAAATAAAATTTAAAAAATACAAAGCCAGATTTGCAAGTTTAACTGTCTAAATGTTTACATTGTCATTCAGGCAGCTAATAGTGTTCTGTCTGTTCTGGTTTGCACAGATCATAGAGAAGAGTGCAGGGCACAGCCGCAGCAGAGTCTTTCGAGAAGTGGAGACACTCTACCAGTGTCAAGGAAACAAGTGAGTGCATTTAGTCTGAGAAATGTTTAAATGGAAAAAAAAAACACAAAATGAAATTGATTCTAATCAGCTGGAAATATCTTGGTACAGGAATATTTTGGAATTGATCCAGTTCTTTGAAGACAGCTCATGCTTTTATTTGGTATTTGAAAAGCTGCGTGGAGGTGAGTACAAATGATTGCTTCGACAGTTATAGTGTCTTCGCGCACAAAGCTGCTTCAGATGACTCATTACGAACACACACACTGATTGCTACATGTGATTCTCTTCTCTCCCTTCAGGCTCTATTCTCACACACATCCAGAACCGTAAGCACTTTGATGAGCTGGAGGCCAGTAAGGTGGTCAGGGACATTGCCCAAGCACTTGACTTCTTACACACTAAAGGTGGGTAAACATCCCATTAGCTATCCTACCAGAGTCCAAACAAAAAAAACAAATCTATGGATTATTCTTTTTCATTTCATCAGGGTGATAATGTGCTTTTCTACAGGCATTGCCCATAGGGACCTTAAGCTGGAGAATATCCTTTGTGAATACACTGATCAGGTAAGTGGCCATTAAAGGACAGGAAGCTTTCAGAAGGACACTGCTTACTCCTAAACTTACAGTGTAGCATAATGGTATAATAATGTTTTTCCTCCATCATCTTTCTACTCAGGTGTCGCCAGTAAAGATCTGTGATTTTGATTTGGGAAGTGGAGTGAAGCTCAGTAGTGCCTGCACACCCATAACAACTCCAGAGCTCACCACACCGGTAACAGTCTAGTTTTGAATCTATAACACATACACACGCATACACACCTACACACACACACAGAATCAGTTCCTGTGTGTTTGTGTGTGTGTCTTTGTTTGTTTGTTTTGTTTGTTTTTAATTGAAACTTTTTTTGCCTGCTCTTAGTGTGGCTCGGCCGAGTACATGGCTCCAGAAGTAGTGGAGGTGTTCACTGACGAGGCCTCCTTCTACGACAAGCGCTGTGACCTTTGGAGCCTTGGGGTCATTCTCTACATCCTGCTGAGCGGCAGCCCTCCCTTCACAGGCCACTGTGGTACTGACTGTGGCTGGGATCGGGGAGAAACCTGCAGAACCTGCCAGGTGTGTTTGCCCAGTCAGTCTCTGAGCTTGCTCAGCATCTTACTTTACACAGCCGTAAGTGTTCACTTCCCACAGTGTTTACAGAACAAAGGTACAGTATGCTTCCCCTGTCACCACTGTGAAAGATACAATTTAAAGCTACAACATGAAAGGGTTTTACAGCAGCACTTAATGTGTTGTATAGGCTTCCTTCTTTCATTATTGCTGCTGCCTCTTTGAAATAGGTTTATCATCATTTACCAACAACAGAACAAAAGAAAAAAAAGATAATGTACCTCTGATGTAAAACCCCATGTTAAAACAGGAATGAGATGTAATGTAAAATTTCAATTAAAATGTCAAACTTCCCAGAGTCACCTGTTTGAGAGCATCCAGCAGGGCAAGTATGAGTTTCCAGACAAGGACTGGGCTCACATCACAGCGGGGGCCAAGGATCTCATATCTAAGCTATTGGTTCGGGACGCCACCCTGCGTCTCAGTGCTGCTCAGGTCCTCAAGCACCCTTGGGTGCAGGGGGTGGGTATCATTACATCTGTGTGCGAGAGTAGCTGATTTGTTCTTGCTATTCTAATCTTGTCTGATGCAAGACCACAATAATTAATCCAGTGTCATTTATGTTTTGTTTTCAAGATGTGAATTATTATTATTATTTTTACAGAACGCTCCAGAGAGAGGTCTTCCAACTCCTCATGTTCTACAGAGGTATGCCTGAGAATTTAGCAAGTCAAGTCAAAAGTATTTATCAAGTTCACAAGGTAATTCAGATTAAAGCCAAAGCACATTTGGCTGTATTCATGGCCTGGCTCTCCTGCTGCACCTGTGGCATACCAGGTCTTGCGATGAGATAAGAATACATTACCATCCTTATCGTTATAGGTGGGGGTGTTAGAGGCTAAAATAGACTCCTATGTTTTTGGTGTGAAGAAACATGCAGAAAGAAGACCGTGTGCCATGGGAATGTGTATATAGTCCAAGTTTAAAAACAGTCAACTTTGTCTCAAGTCCTCTTGTGCCTCCTCTGTCCTTCCAGGAACAGCAGCACCAAAGACCTGACCCAGTTTGCTGCAGAAGCCATTGCCTTTAACCGGCAGCTGTCCCAGCATGACGAGCAGCAGGAGGACGTCGGAGTTATGGTCTGCTCCATGAGGCTTTCTCCTCCTTCCAACTCCAGGCTGGCTCGTAGACGGGCGCAGTCCAACGCCCTGCGCACCAGGGATTTCGCACCCACTTCGGATGACCTTGCAGCCTGAAGGACCAGTACAAGCCGTCATGTTCCCTGACTGATTTTAGTCCCTGCCTGCTCCTTGTGTGTGTGTGTGTGTGTGTGTGTGTGTGTGTGTGTGTGTGTGTGTGTGTGTGTGTGTGTGTGTGTGTGTGTGTGTGTGTGTGTGTGTGTGTGTGTGTGCGTTTTGTTTCCACAGGGAGCCTTGTAGGATGAGCCACACATCATCAGAAGTGACTGACTGTTGGTGTTAAAGCTCTTTCCCATGGCCAGTAATCTTATCACTCAGACAGAGCTTGAGCACCAAGGGGACAGTTAATCCTCGGCTACCGCCTCCTAACTGAAAACAAAGTTGAAACTTCAGAGTTTTGTCCAGGAGCCGTTTTAAGCTGCCTGAGTTTTAAACAAGGACTTTTTCATTTGAGAATAGCTTTGGGTTTTAGAAATTCACATGTAGTCTTCACAGATTTATTTATGAGCAGTAGAAACTTCTCTTAATGCCAGCAATTTGTATTACAATATCCATTCAGTACATATCATGATCAACACAGCATTACGTAGGTTCAGCTCAGTTATTCAGCTGTTGCTGTCCTAATGCAATATTATATAATTTTAATAGATTTTATTTTTCTTGTTGTCCAACTGTGAAGTAGTTAATATTTTATTTAAATTCTACTTGTGGATTCTTAGTCACTGGAGGAAATGCTGATCTCTCTTTTTATTTTTTTAAGCATGTATGTGTAAGTGATTTGATGTGTGTGGCTGTATGTGGTTTAGATGATAATGGATTACACTTAGAGGAGACTAAGGCTTTTTCCTCCATTTTACTTGCATATTTAAGTAATTGTTGTCTAGTGTGGATATGCATTGAAGTTAGAAGTTAGAGACGACCCTTTGATCAAATTATTTTCTATTTCTGGTCCATTTCTAGCATTTGCATCAACACAAGCTACCTGTAGCACTGATGTACTTTAAAATCAGTCACTTAGTTTAAAGGGAAATTGATGAATATCATCAGTTTGGTCCAACAATGTGAATTTGACACCTATAGTAAATATTCACCTTTAAAGTAGTTTTAACAACTCTATCCTCATTAGAGTCCAACATTACCTCAGGCTTTTTTTTTTTTTTTTTGCTCTACATTTTTGCACGTTTTGTACTGTAAAAAAATGCAACACCATCCCAAAAAGACAGTTTCTTATTAGGTGTCTTATTAATTTGATATCTGATATCTGTTTTCCATCAGAATGACTTGAAATGTGAGAATTTACTTTGTTTTAGGTGGCTATGTACGGTAGCTGATGAGATGTAGAGGAGTTCTGTGAGTAGTTGATGTTACACTTGATAGTGAGATAAAGGATTCCATATAGAGGTTGAAGGGATTTATTTTTATACAAAAATGTTTGTATGTTGTTCAGTTTTGTATTTTGAGTTTTCGGGTTCTGTGAACGTGCCTATTGAAAGAATGATGGACTAACCAAACGAAGGTTTCCCCTTTAATTTTATTTTTGAAGTCCATCAATTTGATGTTTACTTTTTGATTTTTATTCCTGATATATCACACACACACACATATATATACATACATACATACATACACATGCAGTACTGTGTAAAAGTTTTAGGCAGGTGTGAAAAAAATGCTGTAAACTAAGAATGGTTTCAAAAATTGAAGTGTTAATTTATTTACATCAGTTAACAAAATACAGTGAATGAACAGAAGAGAAATCTAAAATCAAATCAGCATTTGGTGTGCCCACCCTTTGCCTTCAAAACAGCATCAGTTCTTCTAGGTACACTTGCACACCGTTTTTGAAGGAACTTGGCTGGTAGGTTGTTCCAAACATCTTGGAGAACTGACCACAGATGTTCTGTGGATGTAGGCTTCCTCAAATCCTTCTGTCTCTTCATTTCTTCATCTCTCAGCATTTTTTCACACCTGCCAAAACTTTTGCACAGTACTGTGTATACATACACATACACACATATATATACACATATAGTTATAGTTATAGCTATAGCTATAGTTATCGTTTTTTTTTAGATCCCAGTCTGTTTGAATGGGGTCACAATGGCAATCTATCACTTCTATCTCCCCTAACCCTGTTAATTTTATGTGTTGTCCGCTAATCAACATGTCCCCTGATTTCACACTGTTGCCATGGACACCCCATCCCTATAGCAACTAAGGGCCTTCAGGAGTTGACAGAGGTTTGCTCAGAGCGAATACACACATTAGGAATCAACCAGCTTGCTATGTTAAAACCCTCTCACTCCCATTATGAATCATAAAAGGACCTTTGTTTGTTTCCCCACATGGACTCGTAATAGCATCAGATGATATACAGTAATTGGCATGCAATTGTGTAGTCCCACTGAAATTTGTCAAAGCTCTTATGGGGTCCTATTCATTATGCTCTCAGAGTATATTTCCACTGATATGCTGTGTTCTCAATAAAAAAAGGTCCTTAACTTCTTCTCTTGTCTGATGTGTGTGGTATAAGTTAAACATTTTATGTTATTGATACACTGCAAGATTTCATTCAGGCGTTATGAGTAAATGTGGTTTCATTCTAAAGCTTTGATCAAGCCAAAACCTTTTTTGTCTTGGATGAAGACAAAGGACAAGAAGAGGCTGTGATTAACCTGCCCACACACTGACGAGATATCATCACTGACGGAAGCTGTGCCCATGTTAAGGTTGCTTTAAAAGCAGAGGAGTGGTGAAGAGTGTGTATATGGCTTCTGGCTGCTGATAACATGAATATCCTAAAAGGACTAGATGATGTAACAATAATTAAACTTAACAATCATAATTCATCATAATTTCATAATGAATTTAAAAAAAGAAAAAAGAAGCAGTAGTAACACTGAACACCGCACACACCCGTAGCATCCTTATCTCTGATTTCTCTGATCATCCTGAGTTGTGTTTTTTTTTTTTTTTTTTTTTTTTTTTGTGCACTCATGCCAAAACTTAATCACCTCACGGGGTCGGTTTGATTGGACCGTTCACAGAGCTCTACAGCGCCCCCAGTGGCTCATCTTCATAAGGACCCGTGATGTGTGAGCAGCAGCGCTGCAACAGTTCACTCTGCTGTTCACCTGCTGGGGGGGAGAGACCACATCCGACTCCTACACAGCATGATGGACGGTCGAAGGGCGGCGAAACTCTTAACTGGATTACAGGTCTGATCTAATGTAAGTGACACAGTGGATAATATTGTTGCTGCAGGGTTGTTTTGATGTTTTCTGTACAAGTCCGGCAGCTTAACTAGTGCGAAAATGTGATTTTAGAGTCGCTTTTGTTTCACTTCATTATTAAAGTGTTATCACGAGGAGAAAATGAATCTATCCATGTTTATCTATCCATTTTTGAAAAATAATAATTTTCTTACTACTAATTTGAATGAGATGTTTGCAGGGTCAAATGTCACTTTCTCTTCCTCTTTAGCCACTTCACCTTCATCCCTCACTGAGGTGATGAGTTCAGTGATCCGTGAGTCATCTGGCCTTCTGCTCTCCATGAGACATGGTGCTGTCTGAAAAAACCTCCAGACCGTCTGCTCCGCAGAAGCTCCACAAGCAGCGTGCTCTGCAGCACCAGAGCCTGCCCTCCCCTGCCTTGTGCTGCGCCTGCGGCCTGTGCATCATGCTGGCTGGCATCAACATTACCTTGGTGGGAGCTTTTGCCTTTGGCACCTTCATCCCCACTGTCAACCCCCCCATCATCATCGGGCCCCTTCTCTTACTGATAGCTCTGGCTTTCTTCACAGCCTGCTGTGTGGTCAGCAGGAGACCCCCGGCACACATGGCCCACATGGCCCGCAAGGCTAAAGGGGGTGAGAAGTGGGGGTTGATGCGGATGGGGACGGCGGCGTTTGAGATGGAGACGAGCGAGCACACGCTTCAGGACACTACGGCTGTCCAGCTCAGCCCCACCAACTCCCCCTGCTCTTCTCATAAGTCCAGCTCCAGCCATGTGGGCGACGCCGCTCCGCCTGCCTGTCAGGATGGAGCCGGTGAGCTGCACATATCAGAGATGTGTGACATAGGAGATAACCCCACCTTGACCTCTGTCAGCAAGGAGAGTACTCCCACACAGATGCTGCCTGCTCACAAGACTTCCTCGACGTAGCGTGGATTTCCTCTTTGAGTGCTTGGATGTTTTGCTGTTTACAGAATGGAGTTGTCTGGTATGACTGACAGTTTCAAATATAAGACTACAGACAAAATATCCTTTCTGATGCTAACTTATTGTGGTGTTGTTGAATGCTTCTTGCTCGGTCCGTGTATTAATTTGACAGCAACAGAAACAGAGACAGGAGATGATACCTTAATCCAAGTGCCTGTTTGTGTACTTCTTGTTGTATAAAACATCCTGCATTCACGTCATATGGATCAGCTGTGGTTAGTGCTTGTCAGCGTATACGTAGGGAAAGAAGATGAGTGTGTCCAGCCAAGCTAATTCTCCGAGTCCTGAAACGGTTCCTGTGTAAATCTCGGCCACAGTTTGTTCACACACTTCGACAGAAGTGTTATTATTTTTCTCTTTAATTCCTGCATCAGCTGCAGCAAGTGCGTGTGTAACCTTGATCTGTGTTAAGATGGATATTCAAGAACAAAGTAGTGTTTTATGCGCAGTGAATTTCTTTGTCCTGTTGTAGTGCCATGATTATAATAGTTACTACATGTGTTAATACATGTTTGGGGCATCTGTACATTTTATAAATAAAGCTGAAACTTTTACTTGATTTAAATTATTGTATATGATTATGTTTAAAGATGTTTCTGTTTAAAAACCTCACTGAATTAATAACCGACATGTTGAGGATTTCATTATGAACACAGATTCTTTGTGTATCATCCACAAAAACAAAGCCATAAACAACACAGTAGCACACACACACACACACGTGCAGCTGAAAAAGAAAGGTGTGCAGGTTGTGAAGATAATTCATTCGTTATCTGAGAAAAGCCAGCAGCAGCAGTGCAAACAGCTCCTTCCTAACATGTTGCCCATCACTTGGCATCTGACCCAACAGCTGCTGGCGAAGGCGAGAGCCCTGTTTACCCATCATTATACATCTGCTGTCCACAAACACAGCAAGACACACAGTGTGATCCCCACACACAACTCAACCACTGGAAAAGATAACAGAACAGCCGTCGCCAGCTGTTATTGCAGTCTTCTTTTTGTGTGCGGATCAAGCTTTATGAATGGCTACAGACATTGTGAGCAGTGTGGGTGTCTGTAGTTATCCAGTGAGTCAAAAATACGAGTGCTTGTGTTTCTATAAAGAGGATGACATGTCTTGGCAACCTGAACTCATTATACTAAACTAGTAATGAGGTCATGCTGCTCTGAAGGATGGCACAGAGCAGAGTTGTCTTCAGTAGTGTGTGAGTGTAAATTTCACTTAAGGATGCATGAACAAGAATAAGAATGAATGGTGTAAAAACTAAAACTGGAATTCAGTGTAATTTCTTTTCTAATAACTGATTCAACCTTTGCTCACATTCACCTAAAGGAACTAACCTTTCAATTTATGAGGAATATTTTTAGTCTTTCTAGGAACGGGCAATGCTTAATATAATGATTCACTGTCAATAAAATCCTATCTTATCTTATCTCTTATCTTAATAATTCTTTGTAATTGTTGTCAGAGGGAAAACTAAGTCCAGTAATAATTATAAACATGCAGAACATCTTTTCAGTAATCACATTTAACAGACGTGTGTAATCATGTACTGATTGTCAGTGACAGAGATCATAATTGCTATCGGGGTCCACAAATGTCCACAATGATCCCAGCCTGACATCTAGTTTGGGATTAAACAACCTAACTATGTATAAAATATTTGATAATATATAACAATATTTGACAATAATATAACAAGTCAGAAACATTACAGTAACAAAGGCAAGTTCCTCTGAGCCATTGCAGAGGAAATCTAGCTGTACTGATAAAAAGACGTACAATGTATACGTCACTCTTATGTTCACATTGCTTGTAAAGATACCATAATCATAATTCCTTGAATTTATTTTACCATGTTGGAGCCACACCATCATCATACACTCTGTGTTTCTTCAGATTGTTAATCACCACACAATCCTTCAAATATTATGGGCGAAAACTGTCCTTAGAAATTGATAAATACATAAAATTGCTGTAATTTGCAAAGCAATCTTCATTTCATTCCACCCCACTCATTAAAGTAATAACTGTCGAATGTAATAATGTTGAGAGTGAGGCTGAAGGCTCGTGATCACATTAAGTTTCAGTGAGAGCTGAATGATTCACAAAAGACTGCGGCTGAGACTGTTACACTTATGCAAATAACTCCCATTAGGAAGAAGAACGTGTTCAGTGAGCGCACAATGGACTGGAATCACATGCAACAGCTCTATAAATGATTATATGCAGAGCTTCATCGTGTGATTCAAAGACAAAATTATCCCAGAAGAATTCAGCTCCATTGACGGATGGACCACAACACTTAGTCTTATGACTCCACCTTGTGGAGATTTAGGCCTTATTATTGCAACATGACTGATGAAGGAATCCTTGAGCATAAAAAAAGAATTCCTACTGTAACCTGCAGCTTCAAGAATAGAAATCAATCAATCAAAAAAAATGTTCCAGCTTTACTCATATATCATCCTTTATCATCCTGAGTTTCCTCAATATGCATTGATTATAAATCTTGATCACTTTTGAAACACTTCTTGTTGAATTATATGCTAAACAATATTTGCACATGTACATATATTATTCTTAGTATTCCATGCATAAAAATACACTATCAAGAAGTCAATTTATAAGACTGTTTCCAAATTTAGACGTGAGGAAAAGATGATGCATTTCATAGCTTCCAATACTTTATTGTGGCACTAGAGGGCAGTGACGCCATTCACACTGCCTTTCTGAGCCAACTGAAGACGGTCATGTTTATTTCCAGGTAAGAAAAGCTACCGGCTTTGTCTGGTGGGATGTTGAATCAGACTGCGTTAGCTGGAGAAGGTGAATTTAAAGCCTTCATCTACACTGAAGTGTGTTTTACTGAATAAACTTTTTGTAAAAAAACAAAAACAAAAACAAAAACAAACATCAGGCACAAATTATCTTTAAAGGAAAGTTTTTCTACGTGTCATAAAAAGATACCTTGAGGCTCTCAAAAAATTTTTACATGTTCAGTGAAACAAATAAAAAAAGTTGAAGAAATATTATGTACTGTGGAATTAATTTCTTATCACTGATCATCACTCTAATGAATGAAGTTAGCAGAGTAAGTCATTCTCTTATTTTTGGTTGTTTGGATGAGTTGTCCAAAGTGTTTGGGCCTCGAAAGCATCACGGCCTCTGTCTGCGCTTGTTCAAAGTGCCCGGCTGCACCGCACCGTCCTTGGGCCACCTCCTGCCTGAGGCTCACTGCGTTTCTGAGGGATGCAGCAATCCTCCTGCGGCCCAGAACCGCAGCCAGGTCATCTTTGAGCCGCTGCCTGAAAAAATACATTTCCCACAGGTAATACACTACATTCCCAGATAACTAGAAGATAGAACAATAGCAAGGTTACAGCGTCTTTGACCTTGTCTGTGAACATAATCATCGGCAGGTGAGTGACCCGATGTGTTTCATACACCCTGAACTTCCTATGCACAGGCCCGGCTCATACACCTTTTGTTCCTGCATCTTATATAAGCCATTTGTCTTTCCATCCCACCTCAGTTGTTGGTGTAGAACAGGCATTTAATGTCCCACCTCTCAAAATGAAGTGCCATTAATTTTATCCTTCTTTGCAGTTTGCAAAGTGTCCCTCCAAACAGCGGCCGGCTCGATCTAATTCCTAATGACTGCTGTGAGTGCTGACTCGGCTATTGTAAAACAAATGATATCTGTGTCCTGTTGGAATAATCCTAATCTATTTCAAAGGAAGGGGCCATATTAAAATGACAAAAGGGGGAGGATATTTCCATCTCATGATAAATGTGCAAATGTCCACCAAAGCTGAATCAGACACCACATTTTAATGGCCTGATTGCTCGTTCATTTCTCGCCTCATTCTCTAGCAGCCCTGCTCCCTCCTTTTTTAATGCGAAGCTGGTCATATTTTGTCCCAGATTAGTATAGACGCCAGCTGACAGTTGCCTCTGCTCAAGGTATTTAGAAGACATAATTCATTCATAGATCTAGAAGTGCTCCTATTTGTCATCCCCATTTTTTATGTTCAGTCTCTCCACAGTCGCTCACTCCTCTGGGTGGTGTGTGTGTGTGTGTGTGTGTGTGTGTGTGTGTGTGTGTGTGTGTGTGTGTGTGTGTGTGTGTGTGTGTGTGTGTGTGTGTGTGTCAGGGGAGATGAGGGCCAGGGCAGTTTTCAGCTGATGTATTAGCTGGCATATGCAAGCAATGAATTATCAAGGAGGAAAAGGAGTCAATTATCCACTCCTAAAGAGGGGCCGGGCCTGTGTGGCCTAGGGGCCCCTTTCCATATTTACCAAATCATTTCACAAAAAGGTACGCTGGGAGACCTGGGGAGGAGACAGTGAGCAGACACACACACATGCATGCACGCACACACACACACACACACACACACACACACACACACACACACACACACACACACACACACACATTCAGCTTCGACCCTCTGCAGTTCAACCATGCACCCTCTCGTAACTTTTCTTCCCGCACATGCTCAGTGTTGCCTCTTCGGTTAACAAGGACAGGCACTGACGTTTTGGATCCGTATGGTAATAATCCACTTTATACACACCAACTCCTCAATCTGATTGTGGCTTAGCTGGAATAGCCACGGCGTGACCGTCAGCCATTTTGCCATGTCCCAATTCTCTCCCCTGACTCCCCTCGAATCAAAATGGGGCCCTGATTGACTGTGCCGCTCTGACTAATAGAGTGGATATGGTAAATGAAATACCCGGCACTTTCATTCCAAAGTCTCTTACCCACTGTGTCCCCAGTCACTTTGCCATGACATATTTTCAGAGATTGAGCGTTCTATCCTGTTTTTGATGAGGACAGGCTGAGATGAGGTGCGCACGGTGGCGGCGGTGGCTGTGACGCCTCAGAGCAGCCGGGACCCTCGGACATAGGCGGCCGAGCTGACAGGGCCTCGGGTGAATGACGGGGCCGACACTTAGGGAAATGAGGTCATTAGACAGCATTATGAGTGGGCTGATAGCTTGGTAATGGGTTTTAGCTTTGGAATTTAACACAGAAGCCCACCGGGGATGGGTTTGATGTGCAGGCAGACAGGTGGGTTCCTCCAGAATAAAGAAGGCAACTCTCACAGGCACCAGGGGGAAAGCGGGCCTGGTTGAGAGAGCGGGGAAAAAGGAAAAAGGGATGAGGAAAAGGAGAGTAGAGTGGATAGAGGATGGGAAACTAAAAATAAAGCACACCAGACACTGATCCTCTTTAACAAAAGGAAATAAAGAACAGCAGATGAGTGACTTTTGTTTTTGGTCCTGCCCTTCACTTTAGAAAGAGTTTTGCTTTCTTTCGATTTGATTGTTTCTCGCAAGCAAAGTGAAAAAATGTCTCCCCCACCCAGATTATTGTTCCTCCAAACTGTTTTAATCTGTTTATTGCTCAGATGCAGAAGGAACTGGTTCCTAAAACAATGACCATTTTGGCATCCTTTGTTATGTTTCTGAAGGTTTATAATTTTGCACGCTGTATGCCCACAGCTTCCGTGCTGCCTTGAGTCTTAAAAAAAGGGGCGTCTAAATTTAGCGCATAATGATAAACTCTTAAGTTATAAGACATAGGCTAATGCGTAAGGGTGTTAAAACCAGTGGGATAGTTTAGTGGAGATTAAGGGACGTATCAAAGACTTGTGTAAAGCTCCATCAAGAGCTGTGCGGTTGTTTGGTGGGCATCTGCACATGCTTTATTTATTTATTTATTTATTTTTTAAAAAGGGGGCAGGAAAAGCTCACAGAGCTTTGGCAGCCAGTGAGTGACTGATAATGTCTCAACATCACTCCCATTACTCCTTTTGGCTGTGCTGTGAAAACGAATGGTCCACTTTACTGCTGCCGTGGACCTGGCGAGTTCTGTTGTGGAGGAAGATTTAGAGGGGCGTTATGGTTGTCCAGCAGAGGGCAAGACAACTCACAGGAGAGGATGAAATGGATGAGGTCGGGTAGAATGATGGTGGCAGTTTCATTCATTCCCCCGACTTGGTTTGGGGGAGATGAATCACGCTTGGCCTCTGTGAGAGGGTTATGGAGGGGAAAAAGAAGGTCAGGTTTCCATGGCAGGATTTTTCAGTAGAGTAGATGAGGAGGGTTGGCAATACAAATCAAGTCAAGAAGCCTCACAATGTGTTTTCGGTTCTGTGTCCTGCAGGCATCTCTTTCACGGCACTCCAGAGAGTACACACCGAATTCAACCTCATCAGAACAGTCCGACTGGTCATGAAGTGATTTCTGGTTTATTAGAAGTAGACGTGTGTGTGTGTGTGTGTACCAGTGGCAATGCCATTTCTGTTTATGTCTAAAGTGTTAAGCATCTTTCACAAACCGCCACTGCTTTAATCAGCATCTATCAGGGAATTCATTATGCCACTTTCATTGGTTCAAGTGAACATAAAGCTTTTTCTTGAGGATTGTGAAAAAACCTGAAAAATAACAGCCCCTTTCATTACCAGAGGTGTGGATGATCGCTGCAGCAGGCTTAAGTGACAGGTAAATTGCAGGTTAAGTGGAGAACACAGTCTTTTAACAAGAGACTCCAGGCTCCTGCAAATCCTCCTTAGTCTTTAATCTGAATACAAAAGGCAGGGGCGGAGGGATTAAATCTGACCCCTCAATGTTCTGTTTGTTCCAGACTCCACTCGAAGGCCTGCTGTAGCCAGCAGAAGAGTCCCAGGTTTGCATTTCCCTTTGTGCCGTGTGGTGGCATTTAAAAACAACACCGTCCACAATGCTGCCTCTTCTCTGGCTAACTTCCTCAGGACAAAGGAAGGCCTGGAGTCACCTGCCTCCCCTCTCATATCCACTCTTATCAAGCTTGAGTGTAAGATGTAGTTTGAATTCTCTTAAAAGGGACTGTTTATTTAATTGTGGATGAAATGCCATAACGCAGCATCATTAGAGTTCTATGCTGCAGAGAAAAAAAACAAATCCTTCTTTATTTAGCAGCAACGATGGTTAGAAAGAGGAGAAGGGGCCGGGGTGAGGCAGGCGGTTAGGGCTTGCCGAGAGAAAGGCGCTTTGGGTTGTCAACGTTTTAGAGGCTTAGAGTCAAACCTATCCGGGCTCAGGAGAGAGGAGTCTGGGTGTTAGGCAGGCAGAATGACTCCTGATAGAAGGAGTTTGCGGCTCAAGTCGAGAGGAATCGTCTTGGCTCCCGGATGAGGCGAGGACTAATTGATTCTCTGAAGTTTCCTGTCGCAGAGCCCGATTACAGGTATGACCGGATTAAAAAAGGAGAGGGGAAAAAAACAAGGGATCTGGAGGAGGGAAATGGTAGAAATCAAAGAGAAAAGAAGATGAGGGCTGCCACAGACGGATCAGCAACGCTTATACGCAGTGATGTGCTTGCTTTTGTGTGCGTTTTGTTTGTGTGTGTGCAGGTATGTTCATGTGTATACACGCCGGTGCAGCTGTGTTTGATCTCTATACTCAGTGGCAATCATCAGGTCACATTGCAAGGCCCCTTTCTCCGGCGTGTTGCACAGGAGCACATTGTGTTGTAGCAGCATGCTTCCCCTAATCACTCACTTCTGGTTAACACGTCTCAAAGCCAGAGGCATGTGTCTCGCCTGCCCATAACAGTCCATGACAAGATTGAGTACTGAGGCATGTGGGAGCCATAGAGAGGCAGGCTCTAAGAGAGAAGCCTCCAGGAGAAGGAGAGTTAGGACGCATATCTAGACCTAAGCTGTCATGCGCACGGCTGTAATGGCTTGTTTAGTGGCAAAGTCCAATCTAGGGCCCCAGAGAGCCATTATTCCTGGACTATCGATCGGGCCCTACGGCCACCACAGCTCGGGCCCCTGTCCCTGATCCTGTTCAGTAATAAGCGTACTCATGTCAAGGTGGTAATTATCATTGATCTGTAGCTGCTGTGACAGGGCAGCGGCCCCTTGCCGTGATTCATACCCGGCGTGGGGCTACTGGACTTGAGGCACCAAATCACCAATCTCATAGTCACATGCAACTTCTGGTGGCACTGCCATGCCCATTACTGGAAACAAAGGAGTAAGGAGATGGATTTCAGTTTTGTTTTGTTTTTTTTTTTTTGAGGGGGGGTTGGAGATTCTGCTGATACTTTCTGGGTGGCAGTTTTGAACAAGGTTAATAACCAGGATAAGAGTCTTGGCATCTTGTCCAAGAACTCTAAAATCCTTTGAACTAACTCTGTTCTCTTCTTAACTAAGCATTGAAGTAGCCTGCAGAAAGCTCTGTTGAGCTGAGACTAAGGATCAGGCCAGGGCCCAAAAGCAATAACCCCCAAGACAGGCTAGGAGTAACTTAAAGTCTTTTAATGAACCAAAAATCATCCACGAAGGAGAAAACCATTTAGGAACAAACTAAACGAAAGTTTAGAAGCAGGGCACAGGTATGGGAATGAACACAGGAAAGACACAGACTCAGGCATGGAACACAGATGAACCAAACAGGACACAGGGAAATAACAAGACTTAAATACACCAGGCAATGGGCAACAGGTGAAACCAATTAGGGCAGGGCAGACAATCACAAAAGGAGGGAAACAAGACAAAGACAGGAAGTAGAACAAGACAAGATACACAAGGGCCATGATTTCAAAATAAAACAGGAACAGTTAACAAAACTAGAGTCCCAGAGTCCCAAAGAGTTCAGAGAACAGCCCCCATAGGGGCTAGTCATGACACTCTCACCCGTTGTTGCTAATTAGTGGTGCATTGCACACTAGGTACCTACACACTAGGCTTTGCATGCCTAGTGTGCATGCAAAGCAATGCACCACTATTGTTCTTCCGGTTCTTTTTCATTGAGCGCACACCAACAAATGATACATCAAAACGTGCGGCTCGATCTAACTCGCTATGCTTGTATTTTGTTCTACAGAATATTCACGTTTCGCGAAGTAATTCGCGAAAAACTGAGAAAATTTTTCCCATAGAGAATGGCTGGGAAATTTCCCCCCTTTTTCAAACATCTACTGCTCTGGCATACTTTCACCTAGGAACATCATTCAAACTTTAAAATGTAGACACAAGCCTTGTGTATTCAGGGTGTATTCAACTTTTCCCCAAGTTGTGTAGTTTTTGAACTGTGAGCCCTAATTGATCAGCAGTGAATTTGGAAAAAATCTGGGTTTTCAATGAGTGTGTATTGCGGAATGTTCCAGGCTAGAGTGGGAGCTTAGAGTGGAGAGGCTTTAAAAAAACTCTCTGAAATTTTTTCTTTACACGACGACTACGGCCACAAATTTTTCTCTACAGCAGTGAAATTCTTCAAGGTTGTAGCCACACTTGTCCTCTTTCTCACAATGTGTTTACTTTTTCTGTAGGATTTACGGTTTTTCTTTGGCGTGCCTTTTAGCGACAAGAGGAGCTCTCAACTGCTCCATTGACTCCAATGTTAATTGAGCAGAGGATTTTTGGAGAAAAGCAGAAAATGCTCTTTTTTTAAACTCGCTGTAAAATCCACATTTTACACACTAGCACCATAAAACATACACGACTCTCTTCCTTAAAGTCTTGTGCCTTTGATGGTGCAGTCCATTTGGCAATATCATGTTTTGTTTTTGAATGAATAGCAGTAGTTTGGCAGGCCCGATTCAGCCGAAAATGAGCTCGTCAGGGCACCTGTGAGCTGCCTCAGCGGAGAGAAAGCCAGAGACAGACACAGATACACACACTCACAAAGACACAGACACACAAAGACACAGAGTCAACAGTGTGTGGTGCGGCAGCACCGCACACTATTGACATAAACTCAGTCAGACATACAAATGCACACACTAACATAGACACACACACATACACAGACTCACAATGAAACACAATAGCGCACAGCCAATACTGTCCTGTGCTATGCATTGACACAGACACACAAAGACAGTCACAGACACAGACACACACATAGTCAGTCGTGTGCGGTGCGGCAGACACACATAGAAAGTCACAGACACACATACTCACATATATACAGACACACACACACTGTGTCAATAGTGTCAATACTGTCCTGTGCGTAGCAGTCACAGACAGTCACACAGACTCTCAAAGACACACACTCACACATACTCATACAGACACACAATACTACTAGCAGTGCAATGCACCACTCCCGCAGGGGAATTGTCTAGTGTTATTTCTCTCCTCTTGCTGTCCTTCCCCTGCGTTGGCCAGGATGCCCCCACTTCTCTCTGGATTATAAGCAGGGAGATCTATCACTGTTGATCTGCCTATGTGTGGTAACCTATATTATATATAAAATCAGTTGGTTAGCATAGTCATTGTTAGCATGCTGGAACTAGCATTTAATTCAAAGCACAGTTGGTACAGCCTCACTTAGTCTTTATTTCTGTTTCCTTGACTTTTGATTAAATGTAGTCACTAGTCCACAGAACTGCACTGTCCACTATATATTGTAGTTCTGCATGACTTCATTGACGTGGCTTTCACAGGCTATCTCTGATTGAATCTAATTGTATACATGCTCACGGTAAACCCCCTGCTTGTATTGGCGTGACGGAGGTGGGTGAGGACAGGGAAACAGAGAGAGTCAGATAGGTAGCACAGAGACCAACAGTCACACAGAGAAATAGAGAGATGGTTGGGGGTTTCAAGGCAGGCAATCAGTTTTCTTTTTGTGAGCGCTGGAGCGGGACTCGTGTCACCTGCAGACCAAACCCCATCTCCTCTGATTAAGTCCTTTGAAATATTCCATTTGTCAGTGTCACGGCCCCGGCGTGTTGCCGCGGCGAGCAGCCAGCCGTGTCTGTTGACTGTGTCATTCTCCAATTTACATCAGACACTGACAACATCATCATGTCCCTAATGTCCCCTTGGCTTGCTCTTGCTCAACCCTTTGCTCACACTCTTTATTTGTCTGCTTTTTTTGTTTGTTTTTTTTTCTCTCTGATGCACCATCAGCCTATCTGCCTCCTCTGTATCACAGCTTCGCAAGAGCCATCAGTTGTTGCCTGGATCCACGTGTGATTTCAGAATGAAGTCCAGACTATTTGCATGATTCTAGGCTCTGGGGACTATCACTCTCTGTCCAAACCTCAAGGGAGTTTTCCTGTTGAAAGTGTTGTTGTTTTTTTTTCAATCTGTGTCTGGAGTATCAACAGATAACATCACTCAGGCCTCAACTCTCATGCGTGTGATCTAACCCCATTAGCAGCCAATGTCTTTTCAGGAGCAGAGCCGGCATGGTTCAGGGAGGATGGAAATTTCAATCTCCCCTCTATCATTTTCCCTATCATTACTCCATTCGCCGCCATTTCTCTCCATCCTGAGTCCCGAGAGGGAGTGGAGCGGCTGAAAAGGAGGGCATCGTGCACTCTGTGCCCAACTTTAATATGAGAGGAGCAAGAAAGAGAGAGGGGGTGTTTATACATTATTAGGGGTCTATTATAAAGCAGCTATCACATTCTCCCTCTTCTCTCCCTCTTCCTTTCATTCCCTCACTCTCCTGACAGGTAGCGGGCGGGCCGCCTTGATGACTAGACTCAATCACCTGTGACAGTTTTGATTTGATGTCACTCTCTGGGTCGCTCTATTTGTTTGAGCAGTTAAGAGGTAATTGTGTGACATTGGCGCTGGAAGACGTGCTTTGGCGGCGCACCCGCTGAACCGAGGGGACGAGACGAGGGAGTGTGGCAATAATAAATGAGGGCTATTTTCCCCCAGCATTCCCAGAATGTGGGCATGTGTGTGTCAGTGTGTGTATTGCAGGGATGTGTGTGTGCGTGTGCATGTGTGTGGCTGATGGGGGGAACAAGAAGGGGCGATGAGCCCCTCTGCCCTGGGGGAATTCAACTGTGAGATGCACATCGAGGTCGCCTGCACCCACTCTTATCATCACTTTCTCTGGTCTGAACAGAATTGTTTCTGTGCGTGTTCACTTTTTTTCCTTTCAAAAGTGAGTTTAGGTGTCACTCAGTGGAACTTCTGAGCCTTCAAAAGGTTCACAAGTCTGGTAGTATTTTCTGTGCTGCTTTTGATAGTTGTTGAATAATTCAACAGCATGTTGATTCTTTAAAATGATGGCAAAAGTTGACAGAAGATGACAGTCGAACACATTCGCACAAATTTGTTTGTACTTGCTGCAGCATGACTTTCTTTACTTGCTAGACTTAACATGATGGTGCATAGGGATTACAAACATAAAAGTTATCTGGGTAAAGCAGAAACAGTGGTGACAAGAAATTAGGATTGTTTTAGAGTCAATTTCTCCCTTTTCTCCAAATAAGCCTTTTTGGAAATATGCTTATTTATGTTATTTTTTCTTGCAGAGAGGAGAGCTGGAGTCAGCAGCTGTTAGCTTACTTTTGCATAAAGACTGGAAACAAGAAAACAGCTCCTTACCTGCCCGACTCTGTTCAACAGTAACAAACTCTGCTTGGCAGCACCTCTAAAGCTCGCTCATTAACACATTACCTCATGTTTGTTTAATCCATACAAAAACCCATGTGTAAAAATAGCAATTTGTAACTGAGGGCTTATGAACAGGACTGTTTCTTGGCCAGGGGCAGTGACTTCCCTTCGGCCAGAGCCAGACTCATTGTTTCTCCTTGCTTCCAGTCTTTGTGCTAAGCTAACTTAACTCTCTGCTGGCTTCAACTTCATATTGAACAGACACATAGAAGAGTAGCGTTGATCTTCTCATCTGGTTCTCAGCAAAAAAAAGCAAATAGGCTGATTTTCCCCAAAATGTTGAACTGCTTCTTTAAAATAACTATTAACTAAAATAACTAAAAAGAATTTTTGGATTTATTTGATATTTATCTGACAGAGGATTTAAAAGTTTCATGTGTCATAAAAGGGAGATATCTTTTGATAGACATGGCAAGAGTCATCCGAGTGACTTGTATGAGTCAAAATAAAGACACTCAGCCACAAAGCAACAAAATCAGTCACTTCAGACCTCCAGACTTTAGACTAAGAACAGGGAAACACACACTCAGGACTGATATGTGCAGAATATAATTATTATGAAACTGACTGAAATGAGTTATCAAGTTTACTGTCACCTTTAGGTCCTTGTGGTCTAGCCATATATGCAAACCATAGTCTAAAAAAGTTTACCAAAAGTAAATCTGATAACGACTGTTTCTATTGTACGCCCACGTTGGCAGTAAAGTCCTTCCTGTATTCAGAGAGTCTTCAACTCTCCCTGGCTTTGAATGCCAGAGATAATCTAGAATCCTCCTTTTCTTATGTAGAAGAAGCAGAGAGAAATTGTGGCTGAAGATTGCAAATCTGTGAGCTTCAGCTTTACACCACCCCCACCCAACCCCCTTTTCCCTTCTCCCTGGGTCCATCCCCTTGCATAGGAGGTAATAGGAGGAAAACTGGAGGTCGGCCCAGTCCAAAAATCAAAGAATCTGACCCAGTTGTGTTTCCTGCTCTGACCACTGTGCAGCACCAGGATAGTCTCTGTTTTTTCTGAGGTGCCACCAAAAAGGCTTTCTTACTCTGCACGTTGAGCTCATCCATTTGTTTGTTATCTCAATCCAGGATTTGGAGAGATACAAAGCTGATTAAACAACAAAAGCATATGGGAAGATAAAGAACACTTAGGTAATGGGTTTAGTCTGCCTGTTTAGCACGCCAAATTCATCCCCTTTTCTCTCGGCTCAAAATGTGTTTGTTATTCTTCTCTCAGTCTTGATCCAGATGGGAGAAAAGGAACAAGAAAAGCAGGAAAAACAACAAAAAAGAAAGAGTGAGGAGAGAGGAGAGGCTTTTGGTGACAGTCTTGTGAGAGTCTGCAGAGTCTGGGAAACCAGCAGCAGCACGAAGCAGTTGTTGTGGCTGCTGTTCTCACAGTTTTTCAGTATAAAATCATATAGTGTTTGATTACTTTTAAGCGCAGAGGCATCTTTAAAGAGTTATATACAAGCTACAGCATAGAATAGAATAGAATAAAATAAAATAAAAAAATAAAAAAATAAGTTTAGTGCAAGATTTAATCACTGAAGTTTGATTCCACTCATTACAAATTCAATATATATAAAATTCAAATAGGACGTGTATTTATTTTGTTAATCATTACGGCTGAAATATTTGTCTAATGCAATAAGTAGCCACTCTTCATGTGTTCATTGGGTGGCATGTAAACCAATACAGAGCCATTAAAGCCAGCCTTGCTCTCCCCCAGTGAACCTGACTAAAAGCAATCTCAGGGCTTTGCCGTCACTCTGATAATAACACCTCACAGAGGTCAGTGAGCAATGAGGAGGGATGGGGGAAAACATATTTACGCTCCTCCTGCTGCTTCCCCCTCATGGAAAGAAGCCATGAGAAAGGTGCTTACTTAGACCAGATAAAGAGCAAGATGAGAGGCAGCGGACTTGGATTAGGGAAGGGAGACGATCACGGCCAGAAAAGGCAGGGAGAAGGGGGTGGAGTGGGGGGGGCAGCGAGGCCGGGAGCCGGTGTCTGGGCTGGTTGGATATGGGGGGAATATTAATCTGGGTTTAGTGTGAGCAGGACCCCACAAACGGCTCAAGCAAACAGAGCTTAGACGAGGCCAAGCCTCGGAGAAAGTCCTAAATCTTCACATTAGCTCCCCGTGTTTCTTCTGCTGAACCCGTAAGCTCTTTTTCTAAAGGACAGCACAAACAAACCACAACCCCCCCAATAGTACCTCTTGCCAGTCCTACACTTCCCCTCTCACAAGCAGACACATACACACTCACAAAATCAAGACGGCTTTGAGAATCGAGATTGCAGGAAATTTATAAATCCAGGGCCTGAGTGGATAGGGAGAGATTAGATGGGTCCCCCTCTTAAAGAGACAGGATGCCTCCCAATTGTGTTGCTCATTCTACGGTGTGCCCTACTTCTGTGTCAGCGAAGAATGAGAGAGCAAGGAGAAACACTTTGAGGGTTTGGGGAGCTGGTGTCACGATAACCTTGGCAATCCTTAACTGAATTTTGTCTGTTTAAAGAAAGCTTTTCATTGCTGGGATTTCTATGGCTGGGTGATCAACCCGCTGAGAGGTTACATCCATGAAAGAAAAAGTTTTCTGTTTTCAATGCATTCAGTCTCAAGTGGCAGTTTGTTTTGTTGAAAGGTGTCATTAAACCTCTATGGATTATTTGAGTAGAAAAGGGGTTAAAAAAATCTGGATGGTGTTTCCTGTTATAAACTTTATAGTTTTCCATCAGCAAACAAAACCAAACTGATTATCTCATCAGTAGAATAGAAATGGACTGGGTGAAAGTCAGCAGGACGTGATTGAAAAGGAGGTATGTGGAGGCAGAGGGGTAATACATCTCAACAGCTTCGGAGTCTAAAGAGGGTATCAGACTGTCCCGTTGGTGGAGAGGGGGGGCCGCTGAGGGAGAGAGGGAGCGAGGTGCTGAACCTCATCCCATCACCCGCGGCTTCCTGGCGGGTAGGGAACCAGGAAAAAGTGCCTTCTCACTGAGTTTCATTAACCTGACCACATGTGCCAAAAGCCCTGGTATTAGAGTTAATCAAACTGACACTGACACACTTGCTGCAGTCTTCTGGGTCACCTGGGAAGCACATCCAGTGGCCTGCTGCTTCTAATGTTGAACACACATAAAGTATGCATGTGTTTGCTCATGTGCAGTCGCACACATACATGCACACTCACTCACAAGCTGACACACTCGTCGCAACGCTCCTCAGTCGCCATAACTACATGAAATGTCATTTATGGAGTTCCAATTAACTGTGGAGGAGCGTTTGATGTGAGGGAAGTGTGGTCCAGCACTGTAAGCCTCATGGCTAACTGTAACCATTGCCTGAATGTGATTTAAACATCAAATAGGACCTTGAAGGGGCCTATAGGTCTTATTTAGAATTGCACTTTAGATCATTAGAGTCAAGTATAAATTTGACTTGATTTGGGAAATCTCCCACACATATGACAAAAAATAAAATCTGTAAAAGATTTTCTTTGCTCTCTTGCACTTCTGGAGTTTATCAAATCAATTTTATTCATTCAGCTTAAAACCACAAATCAGTTAACGTTAAAGGTCTTTCCAGTGTGAAAAAAAAATCCACTTCAAATAAAGGAACAGAGTGAAAACTTTATAGCAATGTGAGATAACTTTGTTGTAAGTAAAATAAGTTTTGAAATAAGATTTAAAATTTATATATATTAGAAATAAACTTCCCAAATTGTCACTGTGCCCAAATGAAAAATGTGCTAATGTGATAAATGATAGAAATAAACAAAAGGGTGCTGAATGATAGGACCTGACTCACACCTTCATTGTAAGGCCGATCTTGTCAAATGTAGCTGCCCAGCTATACACGTTCTATTTTTTATTTTTTTTGACAAGCATAGAGAAACTAGAATTACTGCATGATTAGCCTAATACTCTACATACAGGAAAAAGTAGCAGTTTAAACTTGACAGTGAGTAAAAATCCATTTCTGTGGACAAGAATTACTAATGGAAAGGAGTAAAATGGGGTTTTAGATATGTACAGTAGGAGGACTGGTTGTATTTAAGCTCTCTGCAAAGTCTCCCACTGGCAGCATTATCCGGCCTGTGCACCTGTCAGACAACAGAACATGACGAAAAATGTACCTTCATCAAAAGGAGCCTAGCAAATATTAGACAATCTTCAAAACGTTAGAGACACGACGGCTCCATCCCTCCACCTGCTAGCATTTATTCACAGGAATCAAGGAAAATTACTCTCTCGTTTTCACTCAGTTACAGATTTTTTTTTTTTTTTTTTTAATGTTTAAGACTTTTTGAATGCGCACTCACACATGCATGCATGCATGTAGAGTCTGACAGGTTGTTCTGAGGGCTTCAGATGAGGCCCCTGGGGCGTTGCAGGGGGTAACCAGGTGTCCACTGAGGCGCCCACTCAGTAGAACAATCTTCATCAAGGCAACGCCCTCAGCAGATCAATCTTCCTGTGACACTCCATTTAGACTGCATTAATGTGGAATTAGGGCCCATTACGGCTATTGGCAGGACCTGACAGTCCCACAGCACAGTGATCCTCGCTTCCCAGAAGAGACCGCTGCTGAATAAAGCAGATAAGGCTTTTTTTTCAGCCCTGCTACAAAGCTGAGGAAGTCATTAGATTTTTTCCGCTTTCATTCAACCCCCGTCATCAGTTTTGCTAATCAACTAAAGGAATGTGTAAGGGTTTTTTCCTCTCTGCTTTTTACGCTCCAGCCTTTTTTGATTCAAAGGGAACAATCAAAAGCTTTTGAAGGGTTGATTTCAGCTTCATTCAATTCCTAGGGTCAGAATTTGCAATATTTATAAATGCCTTTTGAATGATCTAATTTATGAAGTCTAATGAAGTGCCTCACTGCTTTTGATCTAAATCAAACCAGTGATTAACACTGTAAAAGACAGTTTTTAAAACTCTATATGTCACTTTACATTTAGCTCAGTCTGTGTTTGTGTGTTTACACTCCCACAGAGAACTGAGAAGATCACAGAGTTTGAGCATCACTTCACTCAGCTCGCATGTGTTAAACAGCCATCTGCTACATTTTGAGCCCAACTTTAAACTCCCTGAGTATGAAACTTGCCCTTGTATACGGACACACTGTATCTCCCTCACACACTCAAAAGCACATATGCATGGTCATGCTGACAAACCCTCTGACATTATATGATAGTATAATTCACACAAACAAAAGCAAAAATCCTCTATGTCGATACCATCCATTTCCATCATTTATCAGGGGATACTTGCAGCTAGTGTCCAAAGCTGCGAATCTGATTTGATATTTGGCTTTTGAGCTGGCAACCATGGCCGGGGTGGGAGTCAGGTCAGCCTCCCTGTGTTCCTCACCCCCACCTCTTAAGTGCCACCCCACCCCACCCTCCACTGTCTCAGTGGAGTTCATGGCGAGGCCCCCCTCACGCATCCCTCACTGACCAGGCAGCTGAGAGGCACACAGATACCCCCTTAAGGAGCTTTGCTCTCTGGAGGAAACTTAATCTCCTTTTTTAACGCCATCCCAAGGCTCCTCGCAGGCCCTGAATAGAGCGGGGGAGGAGTCGGCTGTGGAGTATCTCAGAGCCCACATGGCAGCCCAGCCCAAATCTGAATATCTGAGCCACGGCGGAGCTGAGGAGCTCCAACGCCAGCACAGGAATTAGCCCTCCAACAGGCCACGCTAAATCCCCCCCACGCTTCCTCCCCTCCGCCTGACTTGCTCCTTCCTCCTGTATTCTTGTGCAGCGCCTCCCCCAAATCACCCACCGCCATACGTGTATGATGGGCGGTGACAAACATTCACACAAAATCTGACAGAAACAGATTGAAAGGAGTTTCATGCTCATCTTCACATATAAAGATACCTCTATTCACTTAAAGAATAATGTCACCATAGCAGTGGACCAACACTTTTACTGAAACTGTTAATGGAATAGTTCATTATTTTGGGAAATAAAAAAACCTTAAAGCTTCTTATTTAACGTACAGACAAGACCTTGGTAACATTCTCCTCAACTAACTCTCAGAGTATTTCCCAAAATGTCAAATTCTTGCTTTAAAGTCTAATAAATTCTGGATTTCTCTAAAATTCTTTCTGTTAGCATAACCAGGTCATGTTAACTAATGAACTCTCAGACCTTTCGAGCTGGTCGTAAGCATCAACTGAGGAAAAATGCCTGGTAAAATGCACTGTCTGTCAGCATTTTATCACCTTGTCAGGTGTAGCTGCAAGGACACACAGCTTTGTAAAACCCAAACTCTCTCTCACTTTCTCTCTCCCTCTGTCTGCTTCTCTCTCTCTCTCCCTCTTGACCAAAAGGCAGGGGTAAATATTAACCCTAACAGACTTGTGTGAAAATCTCTGAGCCATTTTATTTGGAAGGAGGTGTGACAGATTACCGAAGAAGGGCGGATTCCTCAGTGGCAAGAGGTAGCGGCTCTCTTTACCCAAACACTTTGGGACCCGTGCTCTGACATGCTCCTTTAGCACCCTGTCAGGAGACTATTCCCAAAGCAAACACAGCCAAAGCTTTCTCTCTCCACAAGGCGGGCCCTCATAAACTCCCTGAAAAGGACTTAGAGTGCTGAGGAGCAACAAGAAAACAAGATGTGGGGAAACCAAACAGACCTTACAAAGCCCTGGACATGGTGTCTTTAGTCAACTTAACAGGAGTATGGTGTTCACTTAGGGGAGTAAAAGGAAAGGCAAATTTCAGCTCCATTTTATCTCAGCAGGTCCAAACACAGACCGGTGCTGTATTTCATGCTGAAAAGTGTCCAAGTGATACCAACAGAAAATAGAGGGAAATTCTGAGGAAAACAGCCTGTTAAACCAGTTTTCTGTCTCATCTCATATTTACTCAAAAATGTGTTTATTCTCTCATATTTCTTTTCTGGTCTGAGTGAAAAAAAAAAAGCCTGTACTTAGTGTTATTAGTTGTGTAGTAGTGTTTACACTTTTCAATATGAAGTCTACATTAATTTATTTTTTTTAATTAAAAAAATAAAAAGTGGAACCTGGAAATTAAGTTGGATTTTAGGTTTTTCAGGGAGTTCAGGTCATATTTCATCTTTAATCTTGAACATAAAGTTTATTGCACTTTGTGCAATAAACAAAGTGCAATACAGTAGTAGTCAAAACTGTCACTTATTGATCACTGGTGACATGATGACAGTGCTCATCTAAGCTAAGCACAGACTTAAGAACTGCACCGTGATCCAGAACTGGACCCGTCACAGTCATTTATGGTCAAGGTGTGAGATTCTGTCACAGTCATGATAATACAGTCCACACACTGGCTTAAGGGAGACAGGAAGTATATGAGGAATTTAAAACCTGAACAGCTGTTGGCCTAAATAGAAGATACATGCAGGTTTCTTTTAACATAAGAAGCGGTTTTGTAGATCTTGTAAAAGCTATTTCTTTTCATTACAATTCATCAGAATGAGTAGAATTTCAGCTTGTCCTGATCACAAGACCTCAGGCTCCTATGTCACTAGAACAACAGACACTGCGCGGCTGCATTTGAGTTGGATTACGATGTGTTTTTGTCTGTGCTGCAGGGTCAGTTAAACCCAGTTCTGTGGCTCCTGGCCATCACTAAGAGACTTCTTGAGTTCTTGCGCGTGTGTGTGTGTGTTTGTGTGTGTGTGTGTGTGTGTGTAACCAGCTCTGTTAGTCTTGCGTAAGCTTCAGTCTGCGAATGCACAGAGGGACAAACCTATATTACCTCTGGAGCAAAATCTGGGTCAAATGGTTGAACCAAGAATTAATTTACAGGTGGTTGTATCGAGTATTACAGAGGTTCACCAGGTTGTACAGGCTGGGTGGTGATGAAGGGTGTGAGGGCAAAGGGAGGGTAAATGGAGTTCTTAATTCAAAAATGGACCCTAATGAGTGGATTCCTCCAGGGGCAAGAGGGATCAGTAATTCACAGTTTCTTCAATTGAAAAAAGTGAACAAAATGGATCATCCATTTATTCATCATCTGAGGAATCGTCTTAATTGGAATTCAATTTAGCAGTGTGTGTGTGTGAGTGTGCGCTTGTGTAACAGTGTGTATGTACAAGCACAGAGGACACGTTGGACCCTCTTTTTAAATTTGCTGTGCCTGATGGGCTCTGAAATACATTTTTCTTGAGCCCCGAGCAGACTTAGATACACTTGTCACATAATCAAATGTGAAATACAAAGTACTGTATGGTGAAAGGGCCAGGACTTTATTCCGGGGGAAATAATTTACTTTTTTTTTTCCTCCCTTCTCTCTAGCTGGTTGCTTTCATGTCATTTAGATGAGTGGTTAATAAGGCAGAGCGTTAAGAGGATTATGATCTGGTTGGGCCATAGCATACTGATGGTGGTGGTGGTGGTAGAGAAAGGGGGTGGGGGTGGGGGGAGTCAGAGGATCTAAGACAGAGAGATGTGGGGGGGCATATAGTCGGCTGGTACAATACTGGGCATGAGGAGAGCATCCTCCTCACTGTCAAGATTCATTTAGTCAGAACTAAGCACTCCAATAGGCCTGAGCTCTCCAATAGGCCATATCTTCTTCCTGTTCTTTCGGGCTGGGGGGGATTTTCTTTAAAGACTCGCTCTATCTCACTCTCTGTGTTAATGAAGACCCATGGAGTGGTCCAATGGGAGGAGCTGTAGGTATTGATAAGCCAATGAGGAAGTGAGAGCCTGGCTCCCGAGTGGTGTTTGGGGCTCAGTTAAGAAAAGGGGCAGATGAGGAATCAGGGAGCGGCGGGCATTGTGGGTAACTCACTGTCAGCTGTGTGTATAAAGCAAGACCGCGACAGAAGGGACGGGCGGCGGGCATTGTGGGTAACTCACTGTCAGCTGTGTGTATAAAGCAAGACCGCAACAGAAGGGACGGGCGGCGGGCATTGTGGGTAACTCACTGTCAGCTGTGTGTATAAAGCAAGACCGCGACAGAAGGGACGGGCGGCGGGCAATAAAATTATATTGTTTTTATTTTATATTATTATTCTCTGCTGTTGTTATGTGTGATTGTGTACATTTTTGCCACTTTAA
The DNA here is from genome assembly GCF_017976425.1 of Toxotes jaculatrix. Taxonomy (NCBI): domain Eukaryota; kingdom Metazoa; phylum Chordata; class Actinopteri; family Toxotidae; genus Toxotes; species Toxotes jaculatrix. Next base: position 8,170,465 of record NC_054399.1, read on the forward strand.
TATATATAGAGTATATTAATTTAATTTCTGATAACTTTCATTTCTCAATTGTTTTGGCAATGTTGGAGTTGGAGATTGTTATAATATAAATATTGTTAAAACATGGCTGTTTGTGTCAAGTGTCTTTTTTTTCTTTTGGGGGGGGGGGCGCTCGGAGGGGGTGTCGCCCAGGGAGTAATTCAATGTAGAACCGCCACTGCCGCCGCTGTTGGTCAGTGTCCTCTGATGCCTTCTCCAAGCGAGGCACTTTGCAAGAGCCCATTTTAAGAAATCTCCGTGGATCAGCCCCAGCTATAGCTTTTCTCGCTCCATCGAGAAGACACAAGCCTTCCCCCACCACCATTGCCAAACACCCTCTGCCATCCTCTCCCCCAACACAACCTCCAACCCCACCCTGCGACTCACAGCGCCCGGCACCAGGCTTCTTAAATGCATCTTTAATTCAGCAACTTTGAAGTGGCACTCCAGCAAATGCACTCAATCAATTATAAATGAAATAATCTCCTTATAATATTAGAGATTTTTAAAGTCTAAGAAATACTGGGAGATTAGGGAGCCCAAATCAGTTTTAGCGGTATCTAAAGTGACAGCAGGAGAATCATTGGAAGGAGCGGGTAGAAACTTAAAATGATTATGTAGATCTGTGTCACTGCCGAATGTTTCTGCAAATCCCTGCTGGATCTACCGCAACCAAGGAAACAGATTATTCCTGGCCTTATTTAAAGGGTTGGAGTTCTTAAGTGGCTTTTTAAGAGGAAACATTTATATATATTTAGACATATATTTACAGCTACTCTCTCTCCCTCTCCTCAGCTACTCTTGAGGCTCCTTCACTGCCATCTTTTACCCTCTGTGTCAGCCTGCGTTGTCACATGTATATGAGCCTCGCTATTGTACCATGGACAAAGCTTGTTGTTGAGGTTTTAGCTTATGGCAATACTAATGACTAATTCATAAAAGCCAAGGATGACTGTAGATATACACAATCATTACACACATTTTTGCCTAATGGTTTTATTGGATGTTGAGATATCATAAGTTTGACTGAGGTGACAGTTTTAGTACTGTATATATCTGAGAAAATGGTAGAAAAAGATGAACAAGTAGAGGTTGCAGATAACCTTCCTTGCGTTTGATCAACTTTTATTGTATCATTCACCTTTTATGCTTTTATTTTGTGTCATATAGCCCAAATCTGATATAAAAAAAGTTTGTATTTGGAGCATGTTGGTAGAAAAATTCGCACGTGCACGCAGACTGGGCTCTACAAACCTTGTGTTTGTTTCTACCGCAGCAGCTATTGTGTTTATCCCCTCCTTCCATTACATGACAGTGGTAGAAATTATGACCCAGTGCACATTTCTATCATGCTGGGGTTCATTCATCTTTGATTACACCTTTCAGATGATATAAATTAGGCCTATCCCACACTGTTAGCTTGATGGATTACAGGGGCCGATATGAAACACACTGATCAATATCATGGATTAGTTTCTGTGTTTCAAGGCTATGCGTCTCTGTGAGAGCACGTTTCTCAAGCCTGCCTTTGCTAGCCTGCTCAGCGCTAAAAAAGAACTCACCCACATTTTAACTTTGTCTCTGCATTGGGGTGTAACATCACAAAATTCTCATCTGTGCAATGCTAATGTAAAGAAGTCCACATCAGTGCTCACATACCTATGGATTTTCAGTTGTAATGCCCTGCAGCTTTGCTGTGCACAACTAAATATAACTTTCTCTGCAAGAATTGTTCCTTTCCTGTCTCTTCCTCAACCTTCCCTGTGAATCACTTACACTATCAAACCAGGGAAATTCTGTTTATTGTAGCTGACACTTAGCTGAGGGCAGGAGAAAGCAGAAATCAATGTAGGGCTAACTGCTCCAGAGGGCAGAGGCCATAGAGGTCCTGGACTCAAGATGCCAGTATCCCTCAGATCTAACTAGCTCCTGCAGAGGCTAAAAGCTGTGTCAGTGACCTCCATGTGTTGTCCACCAAGGGCTTTGTGGTAGAGAGCACAACACTGCACAGCACCCATGGTACTCGCATGCATTAATTTATGTTTCTCTTCTTACACAATATTTAGAAAATACAAATTCAAACATTGTTACTCGATCTGTTTTTTAGAGCTAAACTCATTAATGCACTCTTTTATGTTTTTATAGTGACAACAGATCAAATTACTGTCTGTAATTCTTAATGGTCGCAAAAAATTATCATCCAACTCTCCCCCTAACCTCTACAGAACATTTTAGCATCTTTCAGGTCTTTGTTTTGATTTAAAGACCCACAACTTTGCAAAAATACAGACTGTAAACAGGGTAGAAAAGAGGCAATGCGTGAGAACTGAGATTCATTTTGCAGAGAGGGAAGAAGACATTTCATTTATCAAGCTTAAAGAAAATGCTCCATATGAACAAGGTGCAGGTCAAATGAATAAGCATTTAAAAATCAATCTCACCAATTACTGTCTGTCTCACTTCTCAGTGAGCCACGCTTGACTCGGCACACAATCAAAAGGGGCAGATGCAGAGAGAAGCTGAAGAGGGAGACTGACAACTTCATGTTTAGGTAATTATCACCACTTCTGGCATGAGCTGAGGGGCCTCTTAACTGCCTCATTGTTGTTGTTAAACAGTTTGCTCTGTTGATTGATGATGAAAAGGGAACATGCACCCACACCTCTCCTGGGACTGTGACATAATGTGTGTGCATCCCCTGTGACCCTGCCAGCTGGGTTGGCTAAACACAACACACACAGACGAGATTGTATAGACTACCACAGGGGGCAGGCTATCAATACATTATTCATATCCATCTGATGGGACACACTCTGAGGCAAGGCACATGCACACGCTCACACTCACCCCCCCTTACACACACACACATATTCAAATTCAGCCACTTTATCATATCACTGGCAGGGCTGAGAAGTCATACATCCCCGTAGATGCTCTGGTCTTTTCCTGCACTGTCATCAGATTCCCTGGCTCTCCCCTGTGTGTTACTCCCTCATTCATATTCATGTAGAGTCAGATCTCTGCCAAAGGGCTCCACTGCAGGGTGGCGTGTGTGCGGCAGGACCCTCAGGCAAGAAAAACACTCAAAACACACATACACACATAAACCATCGAAGTCAATCTCAGCATGAAGCATGCTGTTTGTTTCTTACAAGGAAAATGTGACAAATGTGTGTGATTTTGAGGATAGATATTTAAAAATCGCATAAAAACGCATTCATGTGATAAAAAAAATCACCTGTATTTAGTTTTTTCAGGCTCACGTTCCAGCTCGGTGGGCCGCTAATCAGCTCTCATTAGGGACAGATAAATACATACAGATATCCATCAGCACTGGCTCTCTTTAGCAGGCTCTCGATGCCCCCCACCCCCAGCCCATACTGTGTGCTGGAGGGATTATCTATTGAGAGGACAGCAGCTCTCACTCCCGGGTTCCTCCAGCCAGCCGCCATCTGACAGGCAGGACGGCCCGGCCCTTTACATGACCAGTTGGGCCCAGCAAGACTCCTTTTTATTCTCAAGGCCTCTCTCTCATGATTTCCACCACCTCTCCCTCCCTTGACCCCATTCTCTGACAGCTGAGGAGGTGCTCAATTTGTGGGTGTAAAGACTGAATTTTTTTTTTCATTTGAATATTAAGAATCATACCACTCTTGGTTTCACCAGCCACACCGATCACCCGATCTACTTCTTTTACCCGAACGCTGCAGTAAATGTTCTTCATTTGTCCCTGATTGGTGGGATCTGTGTGAGCAGGTATCCAGGTTAAGTGGCCAACCGCAGCATCCCCACAGAGAGCCTGATGCCTTCGGGCCATCTCACACAGTAATGTCTTAAGCACTTATTTCCACACTGTCTTGTGTTCTCTGCAGAGGCCTCTGCCACACTGTAATTAGAGCCAAATGGCTGGGAGTAGACCTGCTGATCTGCCAGTATAACCCAATAAAATATGAACTCAACTTTGCTGCCTATTGTTAGCACAAAATAATTAAGGGTAGTGTAATTTGTCTGAGGTGAACCTTTCAGACTTACACAGACTCTACAAATATATGTTTAATGGAGTCCTGAAACAAACACAGATATTGGAAATTTAGCATATGAATTGGGGAAAAAAAGTAAAAATACTTTCCTAAAATATAAGAGGTTGTGATTACAAGAACTGTTTTGGGGCATTTGGGGAAACAAACTAATTTTCTTAATTGCACAGAGTTTGATGAATTAGATGAGAAGACTGACACAACTCTATATTTTCATATTTTCAGGGAGCTGGAGCCAGAAGACTGTTATCTGAGCTTATAGGATAACGACTGAAAGCAAGTGGAAACATCTTCTGAAGGTAGCACCTCAAAATCTCAATATTTAACATGTTTTATATCCTTTGTTTAATCCATACACAAATCAGAATGTGAAAATAACATGTTTTTGTTGCATGAAATGAGATTATTTTCATGTAATAAAATTATTCTTTTCAGTTATTTTGTTGTTTTATTATAATTTTATTATGTTTAAGTATTTTGCATCCACAAGCCACAAAATCCTGGCCACTAGCTCTTCTTGTCAAACTGTTTCTGGCTTCTGTTTAAGTGCTTCATGTTGTGTTGGTGTCCCTGCGGTCAGCCAGTGGGTTAATGCTGGATGTGGCTCTTCCCCGACAGCCAGCCAAAGCCTTTTTAAGAAGGCTTTTTGCAGAACAAGGCATAAACCCAGATTATGAAACAACAATAAATCAATCCCTTATGCTCATTTCATAAAACACTGTATAAGAAAGCTTATGGGGGAAGAGCTCGATTTCACAGGTCCAGTGTGCTGTGCTCGCACTGAGATGCAGGTCCACAGCTGATGAGTGAGAGAGTAAGCAACAATCAGTGGTGGGGTTTTTTTTGTGTGCATGCTTCTGCTGTGTGTGTATGTGTGTGTGTGTGTGTGTGCACAGTTGTGTTTGACCTCACTGCTGCTCATTTATCAGATATTATGCAGAGAAAGCAGCACTTTCAGAGGTGTTTGAAACAGAGCTTCTGTTTAGCAGCCATTATTCTGATTAAAGAGAAAGACGAGTGCAACTCGACAGTGACTTAAGCTCAACAGATGAGCCTCAATTCTCTAAATGTTTGAATCCAGATGACCCACAGATGCTTTAAAGCAGATTTCACAACAATAGACAGATGTTGGATGTTGAGAGGTAGCTAGTGCAGGGGGGAGCAGTTATCACACCGGCTAAAGTTCTCTCCCATCCCTTTAATCGAGAAAAGACTTCGAGCTGTTTCTAAGTGCTCCTAAATCAGATAAAACAGACAGAGAAAATCAACTTCTCCATGTAAGTGTGTGCTGCTTTCTAAGGCTGATATGGACCAGAGAGGATTACTCCTGGATGGGAGGCTGACTTTGGAAGGACTATGAAGATGGGAATATAGACTTTCCTGCTTTATAGGATCATGACAGTCAAATAGTGGATGGAAGCCATTCGTGTGAGGCCTGCAAAGATTCTTAAAGGGGAATACTGGTGAATTTCACAGTTTAATACTTTATATCTCAGCCCTGGCTTTAGTTTTAGTAAAACATTTCACACTGGTTTCTCTTCTGCTGATTACCCCAGTGTATCCCTCACAGGACAGTCAGTTACAAAAGGCAGAATGACAACCAGCGCATTTCTGATTCAATAAAGGGTTGTATGGCCTATTTGGCTTTTAAAAATTCAAATTATTTGTTATGAGTTTGTGCTGTATATCCAAATTCCCCTTCACTGGCAATAAAACATTTGATTTTTATAATCTTTGGAGATACTGTCTGATCAACTCCAGGTCATTGACAAACGGATGATGGCTCTGAAGGGGACTCAAACGCACGACTCGAGTACACAGGAATGAGGGGCTAAGAGCAGGTCTTCAATCCAAACAGGGTCGGTACACAGAAAGGCAGTCCAAAATCAGGTAGAGGTATCAAAGTAGTGAGGCAAAGGGAAAACCACTAAGAAGACAAACCAGGTCAAATCACACAGGGAGAAACACAATGAACTAATGCTGGAACGCTTGACTAAACAGACAAAGACAATCTGGCAGAGAACAAAGGAGAGGGCAAGACTTAAATAGACTAGGAGGCGGGGAAACAATAAGACACAGGTGAAACATATTAGGGGCAGGGCAGGTAATCACTGAGGCGGGAAACACAGGAGGACAGGAAGTGAATCTACAAAAAGGACAAAGGGGTTAGCAATTTCAAAGTAAAACAGGAAACTAACTAAACTGGTATTGAGGAACACAGACAAACAGGACCTGACGCAGGAGCTGGATGTGACAGTCATAAGTTCAACATGTTAACTATGAAAATCTAACATCCCTGTGTAACCAAATAAGATTTCAGCTATGTCAGTGGTTCTGCTGTGGGTCTCAGTGTTGAAGAACAGGGGCACCCATTTTTTCCACTGATAGACGCCTAAACACACCAGACAGCAATACAGTTTGCACATTTGTACATCTGTGATCTGACTACAACACTCTGTAAAAGAAAAATTGTTGTTGTCATTGTTTTCTCCCTACACATCCCCACACATAGCATCACAAACCCTAGGCACAATAAATGTGACAGTATCCTACATTTTTATCGCTCTTAGCATACACCACTCAGTCGTAAAAGCATTTAAATTAAAATCCGTTTTTACATCCACAGTCTCAGATTTTGTGTGTTGTTTACTGAATACGCAATAAGGAACATTTGAAGAACTTAAAGCCATTAACTGAGCACTGAAAACCAGAGTCAGCGACTCTGCTGTAGGTTACTGGTAGTCCCAGTCCCCAGCCCTTTCCCTGGGTGATAGTTAATTACCCTGGATAAATCCATTGGCAATTTGTCAGGCTGTTCCAGTACGTCCCTACCAAACCCCCCACCCACCACCCAAACCCGACCACTTCCCTCCTCTCTTCTTCCTCATTCTAAGCTCATGTAATGAATCACTAATCACTCCGTCCCTGACGAGCATCCCCGGCCTATTATCTCTTAATTACCCCATTCAAGGAGGCATCAGCATAGGCCAGCAGGGGGCGTGCTGTCAAACAAATATAAAGAATATGATGCAAGTGAGCCAAATCATTTTGTTCTCCATGATGTATATTAAATTTAAAATGCCTGAACTCTATTGTGTGTGGACGAGGACAGTGTATTTACTGTCAGGTGGTGAATTATGTATGTCACCATGTTTCTGTTCGTATACCTGAGAGGGCAAGCAAGACACCGAATGCCCCCCCGGCTGTGGTGGTTTATGTACGTAGAGCCAGAACGAACTGGCTTGTTCTCAATCTCTGCTCGGCTCTCTGACCGCCGGGCTCCAAATGGTCCTCTTGTGGAGCATTTGGGCTGTGGCAGAAAATGGAGCCTCTAACTCACAGAGTCATTTGCAGATGCCACACTTGGGATTTGAAGCGAGTTGCCACAGATCAAAGATAGAAATTGGAATTGGCAGCAGACATGAAATGGGGTCGGGGGATTTGTTCCTGACACAGACACATACACGCACACACAGAACATTTCTGTTTCTGAGTTTTAGGGCCTTCTGATTTACCAGTGGGGGTCTGTTCAAACAATAGTGCCGCAGATGAACTATAGTTTACAGAGTCTCAGAAAAAGACTTAGAATAAAAAGCCTCATTTGTTGCTGTCATTTACTGTCTTTTGAAGAAGTCCCACACATGACATTAAGTAAATCCTTGCTGACTTGCATTTTTGTTGTAAGTAAATGTGTTTTGGACACAGGTCGGGGGTCACCCAGTATGTGTGATAGAGCAGATTTTCTAAGTGGTGTGTGAGGCGGGAAGGACAAATTCCCATACTCCCTTTTCCCAGTCTGAGAAAAGAGCAAAGAATAGGTTCAAGATCACACGGTTGTCGCTTGTTTACATCAACCAAGTAAACCAAGAACTATTTTTTATAGCATCCAAAACTGACAGGTGCCCCCTGCCAAGTCCTCTTAATAGTTAAGGTTTTTGAATTTAATCTCACTAATTTCGACATATCCCTCTAAGGATCTTAAAGCTTAACTTTAGAAAAGAGAAAAGACCCTGTACGGCCCTTTTTGAAATCCCGGTGTCCGTTTTTTGTCAACCCTTTAGTGAAAGCCTGTCAAAAGTGGTTAGCTTCTCCAGTGAAACTACTTCTTTGCATCTTAGCTCCCGGTCTTGCCCTGTGTCTGCACAATTTCTCTCTATCCTCTTGTTTCTCTCCTTTTGTTTAGATAAAGCGAGGGATTAGGAAAGATTTGCCCCCATAAAGTAGTGGTTTGATGGGCTTTTATCCCACCATGTTGCTAAAGCTGTGTAGCCCCTGGATTAGGCCCTGACAATAGGAACCCTTGTGCTGGGCCGCAGCCTGAGGGCCACAACCAAAGACCAGCTCTGAGAAAGAGGGAGGAAACAAACCTGCCAACCTCGATATGTCAAGTCTGCCAGAGAAACCGTTCAGAGGAGTGGCCGTGGCTGCAACGTGGTGTACTGCATCTACAGGATCATACAAGGATAAACAATGGTGAGTGTGAACATGTGCTCAGACCCACAAACAGAGAATTACTGTGTCTCTGTCACAATTATTATTATATTCTTTTAACGGCCTTTCTGAAGGCGAGCTCTGCTAATTTTACATGTCAAAGTATGTTTATAGGTCTTGAAGAGTACTACATCATATGTGAAAAAAAAGTTGTATGAAACCTTTTGTGACTCCAGAGGGAGCTACAAGAAGTCTGATAATCTGTGTGGAGTTAGAAAGAAGTTTACCAGACCTCTGTGCCACGCTAATCATCTGTGCTTGAGGCTAGCTACATTCGGCTACATACATCTCAGTCAAATTTCAGTGAACTGTTGGCAACTGGAAATATCAGCAACAGATTTTGATAAGGAAGAAGAACGTGTGAAATAAAGAACACGATAAAACACCTGTGGTTCTGTTGCATCAAGAAGATTTTTAAAACTCCATGAACCTAATATTTTTTAATTACCAATAGACTCAGTGACTGTGTGTAATGTGAAAGGGGACACTTGGGGTGAAAAACTCACAGAGAATTATGACTTGATTCTGCAGTTCCCTACAGTTATACAGTGTTTTTGGCCACAGTGGGAAGAAAAAGTTAGCTACACAGTGGAGCATTTAGCACCTAAAAAGCCAGATGCTATATTTAGAAGTTGGTGGAGACCAAAACAGAGCTAAAAACAGAATGGATATTAGACTAAAATTCATTAGGAGGCCTGAAACATGATTCCAAATGAATGATGCTGTGGGTCCATGTCTCCTGGATGTGTCATGAGACAAGTGCTTACCAACAACTTAAAAACCTTAAAAAGGTTTCAAAGTAAATTTTGTTTAGCGCTTGTTCTACTTCCCTCAAGTGGACAAATTTGTTGTGATGTTTTACTTACTGTATTCTCACTGAATATAATCAGTCTTTGCGATTAACTTAACTCTGCAGTGGTGTCTTGAGTTACGTTACAGTAAATGGTGTATTTAATACATTAAAAAAACAGCATATAACTGGATATATAAGAGGCTGTGTGATCTTGTCCTCCAACACACAGCTAAGTGGTATCTGAGTGAAAAAAAAAAAACTAAACTAAAAATTAAATAAAAAATGCTGTGGAGTTGGTGATTTGTCCGTTTAAATCAGGTATCCAACACGTATCAGGAAAGTCTTAAAGGTGAATGCCCAGCTAATACACAGCCAGAGGATTGCTAATGGCAAGTTGCTTTGTTGCTCCAGTCACACAAGTCCCATGGAAGCAGTCAATTCAAAACCATACATCAAAATGATTAATTTCACCCAAATGAGAACAAGCTAACCTTGACTAAGAGCATGTGCAGACCAGAGCAGCTGGATTGAAACCTAATATATTCATGAAGTTAAAGAAAACCTAATGATAAAAGTTAATGGGCTCTGAAGGCTGAAGGCATCAACTTTCTCCTCGAGTTGATGTAAAATGCCACTTGGAAAATATAGGGAGCCATTTGAGGGGTAAAATTACAAACGCTCATGCGTTATAAACCTGATTAAAAACTGAACATGATTTATAAATCGCTGCAGCTTCCTCGGCTGAGCTTTGGTTCAGGCTGCCAAAGTCCTGATGCAGGGATAAAGTTTTGATATTCAGAAAGCAGGCGGGAGGGGAGGATGATTGAGAGTAAAGACGATAACTCAGATCTGAGGAGAGGATTTAACACGATAAAGTTTGAATGCAGCCAGAGTGCAGAGAACAATGAGTGTGCCATTGAAATCCACAGAAATCTGAGATCAATTTGGGGTTTAGAAAGTTAGCCTGGAGCGAGCAGTGCTGGTGATCAGGATGAGAAGCGGAGTGTGAGGATGGTAAATAAAGAGGTGGGTAAACTAGATCCAGCATTCAGAATAATCATCATGATTAGGCCTCAAACCCACCTGCTAAAGAAAACAGTTACAGTCTGTTACAAGTCAAAAGAAATGCAAAAAAAGTTGATTAATCAATTAGTCAATCAATAGCATTATTTTCTGTGTTTCATATCATCACAAATTGATTATCTTTGGGTTTGGTTTGTACAAAAAAGATATTTGATGACATCTCCTTGGTGTCTAGAAAGTTGTGACACATTTTTCCACTATTTTCTGGACCAAACAGTTAAAAAGTTTATAAAATAATTGTTAGAGACATCTCTGCTCTATACTGAGATTAAAATCCTGCAATTTGATGTACTCTCCACTAGATTTCAACTAAACTTTTATTGCTTTAAATATTAAACATCACTAATTCTTCTTCAGTTGTCTGGCTTTGAATACAAAAAAATAGAACTGCCAGAAAATATGCTTTAAAATATGTTAATTTCTTCTTAAAATACTGTGTTATATTTCATGCAAGTGTATTGGTCTAGAAATTTAATCTGGAGTTTATGTGGACATATAACTGAGTGTGAGAGTGATTAATTGGACAGTCCAAGTAAACACATAAGAACACTTTTAGAAAGCTGTAAATTTCTGCCTTTTGATTATTATTCTTCATAATAGATCAATATATACATCTGAAAATATATATGTATATATATATACATATTTATTCAAAATTTGTCCAAATATTCCACAAATCATAAAGCTGTGTAAACAGAGACTGTGTGAGTTCACTGTCCACTCAACCCTTTCATGGTCGGGAGATGCTGCCGCTGCTGCTCAACTGGCCTAATATCACTCTAATAGCAGGCCCTCTTGACACTTGCATTAAAGCCCTCAGCCATGCTGGACATTAGCCCGCATTAAGTTCCGTAAAAAAGCTGATTTGAGGAAGAGCAGCTGAGAGGAATTCCTTCTCGCTTTAATTGCTTTAGAAACGGTTCCCACAAAGAGACACTGGCCAGATTTACCTCCAGTTTAAGTTCTTATTTCCATCGGTTCACAAGTTAATCCGATTTTTTTCTCTTCTAGGCCCAAATGCTCTGCAGCTACTGACAAAAAAAGAAAAGAATAAAACATAAGGTCGGAATTAAAAAAAAAAAAAAAAAAAAAACAAGCATTAGAAAATTATTATTAGTATTAGTATTGATTTTTCCCCCGATTTAAAACCCATCCATTTGCTCACTGAGAACCACTTGTTGCTTGAAAACGTACACTAAACTCATTCATTCATGTTGTTGCTTTCACATTTTGGATTTTCACAAGTACATAAGTAACCTACCTGTATAAAATTAAAACGGAAAGGGGACAATATACTAATATACAATACACTACACTATAAATTGAAAAGTGAAACGCGTTGTGCCAACCTTTAAGCAGCACATTGATTTTTTTTTTCTTTCCTCAAGCTGTTGTCAGGGGTCTCTGCAAGCTCTGCAACTGAATGTGGCCAAAGATCAAAAATAGTTTAGGATTTTAACCCCCCCACCACCCCACCCCGGCCCACCTTCCTCTTTCTCTCTCACTCTCTCGGAGAAAATTCAACAAAATATGCAAGCTTTACATTAAAAGGCTACTTTTCGCTGCCCTTAATTCCAGCCTAAACGGGTTTTCTTCGGGAGAAGAAATCTTTTCTAAAAACCTTGAAGAAGAGAGGGGCATTATTGTTTTAATCCTCTTACCAGCAGTCATTTTAAGACATTTTTTTGGAGGGTGAAATGGCGTCTTGTCTACCCAATCCTAACCTAAATCCCTCGGGGCCGGGGAGCTGCTGGAGGCAGTGCAGCCCAGCCTGCATCTCTCCATCTCAGCTGCATTCCCACCGACTGCATGCAGTCACACCGAGGCAGGAAGAAAATAAAATTAAAGCACGGAATTAACCTCAAAGTCACCATGCTAGAGAAAGTAGGCTAGTAGACATAGGCCATTACTTACCATTTGTATATCATTTAATTAAGACCTGGGTTACAGACGGTTTTGGGGCTGAATTCAAACATTTAGATTTCTTTTAAAAGGCTCATACCTACTACAGACCACTGCTGACGCAAATATTTATTCTTTAAAAACTTTTTTTTCTTTCAAAATGTAGTTTCGTCACATTTGTACAGGTTGCTTTGGCTTAAAATCAATCCAAAAAATATAGTATTAACCAACAAATGGTCATTTCAGTGTTTATTATCCTTTTAATAATATTATTAAAGAGGGTAGAGCACATTTAAACTAATGTGGTTAAAAGATGGTTGAATTTTGTTGTTAAACGTTTACATATATAAGTGCAGTCCTTTGACCTCGGCGTTAGATCCTATTGAGCAACACATATTGAAGTGGACCTTGAGATATTAAGGATATCAAAGAGATAGTAATTAAATAATATTAATAATAATAAAGGCAAGGGTGTCATATAATTGGGAATATTTTGAAACAGACCTAGTTGTGTTGACATTTGTTCAGTCAGTCGGTTTTAAAATATCATTATATTATTCTCCTATAACGCCAATGTGTCATCTATAAAACCACATTTTTATAATGTGCAAAAATAACAACAATGAACTTAATATCAATAGCGAATTATAATAAAAGTTTTTTTTTTGCAGGAAAAAAACACAACTACAAAATTAAAAAAAAAACAAAAAAACAACACACAACTGTCATTTATTTCTTCCAAAACAAAAAACAGCGGCAGGAGAAAAGTCGGCAGTTCGGACGCAGAACTCGTCTATGGAGTGAGGAGTGATGTGAAGGAGGAAGGGGGCGAGAGAGGGAGGGAGGGGTGGAGAGCTGGATAGAGCGACGCGATTGGCAGAGAGAAGGAGCGTCTGCGCGTCCCGGTGACCCCCACTCGGGGTTGGGCAGGGCGGGGGGGTCGCTTTAAAGGCCGATAGATGGCAGCTCAACATCCTCCCCACATCCAAAGAGAGGAGAGCCGGAGGAGCGCGGAGCGGACAGAGCGGGATGTTGTCAGGATATGAGAGTCAGTGAAGAAGAGCACCGATGAAAACGAAATGAGGAACTGAACAGCGGATTTTAGAGAAGAAGATCTGAAAGGAAAATATTCGGCTGCTCTGCTAGTGGAGATATTTCGCCTTCAGGGACACAGAGAGAAGAGAGAGAGGTAAGAAGAAGTTTGCTGAGCGGAAGTTGGACCGTGGTCTTGATGTCGCACACGAGACTGATTTAAAAAAAAAATGACCGCACGAGACTCTTATGTTTTGTTTTGGGTTTTTTTTTTTTGTTTTTTTACTTGTGTTTGTTCTGTTTTTTTATAAACACATTATAATCCAGCGACCATCCGAGATTCCCAAGAAAAACAGCTAAAGTGGCTTAACAATATGAGTATGCTTTGCCTAAGTTAACAATTTAAAAGTGTGTATCTGTTCAAAGTTTTCAGTCACATCACTTGCAGATATATATATATATATATATATAAAGATATACAACTGACTGTAAATAACGATGAAAGTCCCATTCTTATAGGGACCTCTAAACGTTGCTTAATAAGGATTTTATGGCAGATGTCTTTCATTTGTTTTCGTTAAACACAACAGGCTGTTTAATTGACTATAGTTTATTGATTCCCATTATTTATTTATTTATTTTTTTCCCTGTGTTGTTGAAGTTTGTGAACGCTGCTGAGTCGACGCCGTGTACGCAGAGCTCCGGCCCCAAGGCAGTCTTTAGCGAAAGCTGTGTAACTCATAAATCCACGGCAATTAGCATAATTAGGCTTAAATCAGAGCTGGAGGCTACGTGACATTGTCCTGAAAGAAGAGCATTATGTTGATTTTTTTAAGCTGCAGATTTAAAAAAAAAAAAAAAAAAAAAAGAGAGAGAGAAAGAAAAAATCGAACAGATTACACGAATCCAGCCAGAAACTGATTTAGTAAAATAATGCAATGAAACTGTCACATTAAAAAATGTTATTGCATTAGTCACACATTTTGATCACACGGACACACACACGGACATACACACACACGCACGCACACACACACACACACACACACACTGACACACACACACACACACGCTGGCCCACCTTTCACGTGTCAGGCCTGATGATAAATTAATAGCCTTGTATAGTGGAAACCTATTTGCACTCACATTAGACAGGAGCCCAACTGGGGATCCCGTGCATATTTCACTGAGGACCTGTCACACATCTCCGTCAGCCTCCAGGCGTTTGAAACTGACCTGGGACCCGCCACAGATTGAAATAAACGCCCCCTCCACCCCACTCCCGTCAAACTCCGTGGGAGCAAAATAAATGTTTTCTCGCACCCTCTGTCAGTTCAGCCTGCGGAGGTTCACCTTCGTTTAAACTCGACGGAGAGCGCACAAAATAAAAGCCTCGAGTCAAACTTAAATCAGATTGAAAAGTTATGGTGATTGTAGTTGACGAAATAAATTGTTAAAAAAAAGAAGAAGAAGCAAAATCGTTTGAAATTTTATTGGCCCATATTTTTTTTCGGGGGGGGGGGGGGGGGGGTTAACGGAGAAAATGTCATTGCCTTATTTTTTAATTATGATCATTATCATCATCATCATTATTATTATTACAATTTACACATCACAATTGTAGACCACTATGAACAAATTATTACATTAGAACGGGCTAAATGTTTCCTAACATAAGCATGTTAAAATAATTAAAAGGACAAGAACTAAATACTTTTACTTCAGGAGGCCTGTGCTGTATTCATTTGAGTATTAAATGTTACAACTTATTTTTTCATTGCTGGATGAATTTGGCAATTTGAATTTTCTGCAGCCCTGCGTTCACTATAATATAATATATAATATATATATCTATATTATTCTCACAGATTCAAATGAATGATAATTTTCATAAAATATAGATTACGAGTTTTAAATCTAAATATTCTTTTTCTGAGGGTTCGTTTCCTCCACACTTCCGTTTGGTTTCGCTCAGTCTCATCTCTGCTATTCCTAGATAAAATGAAGGAACTATTTTTCCTCATGAGCGCAGACTTTGGGCTATTTCACCTGTTGCCATTTCAATTAGATTACAACAAAAACTATAAAACCGTGTTTTAAAGCTTTTCGCTCTCTTTTTTTTAAATACTCATACTGCCTCCAGAAAACAGTCCGAGTTGTTTAAAGTTGACACTCACACCAGCTCGTTTCTGCCTTTGCAGACAGCGCATCGGTCATGCAGCACTACGGGGTGAACGGCTACTCTCTCCACGCCATGAACTCGCTGAGCGCCATGTACAACCTCCACCAGCAGGCGGCGCAACAGGCCCAGCACGCACCTGACTACAGGCCATCAGTGCACGCACTCACTCTTGCAGAGAGACTGGCTGGTAAGAATCAGTTGCTCATTTTGCTTTTCAATCCCTCATTTCCCTCCAGTGCCGTTTAACATCTGCATCTCTCACAAGCAACAGCTGCAAATAACAACTCTGTGTTTAACATGTAGTCAGAGTGCACTGATCTGTGGGTGATCATCTGCCCTTTGACCTGTCCCTCAATTAAACTGGTCATGTTTCTTGTTTCTAAAACGGCTGCACATTTCAAGACATTATCCTTGAGGCCCGGTATGGCTCCCAGCACCGAAAGCAGCGGCGGAGTCGGACGGCCTTCACCGCCCAGCAGCTGGAGGCCCTGGAGAAAACCTTCCAGAAGACCCACTACCCTGATGTGGTGATGCGTGAACGTCTGGCCATGTGCACCAACCTGCCTGAGGCACGTGTGCAGGTAAAAAACCCCTCGGACACCATTAATCCTGTGTCCTGTTTGTCTGCTCAACTTAAAGGTTAAAAGGTTCATTTAATGTCAGTCTTGTATCGTCAAAGGTGAAAATGGGTAGGTGAGGTAAAATAATATTTAACCAAAGCTCGGGTCTTTGTGTTCTATCTGCCAGGTCTGGTTCAAGAACCGTCGCGCCAAGTTTCGTAAGAAGCAGCGCAGTCTGCAGAAGGAGCAGCTCCAGAAACAGAAGGAGGCATCAGGAGCAGCAGAGGCCTCTACAGAAGACTCCAAGACCGACCTCACCGCCAACGCCACCACCCTGGTTCCTGAGGCCCACACTCCTCCACCTCCCTCCTCCCTCTCATCCTGTCACTCAGAGACAGAGAGGCTTGCAGCAGCACGACCCCAGCCTGATGAGATGAGCGTGGAAGTCAACGTCACCTCCCCTGAGCCATCGGACAGCGAGTCAGCAGCAGAAGATAATGCTGACAGGGAGGAGGAGGAAATGAGGGGTGAGACGAGGGTGAAGATCAGGGAGGAGACACAGGGGGAGGGGGGAGCGCAGCCGGGGAGCAGCTCCCCATCCTGCAAACGACTCAGCCCCACATCAGGTAAAAACATAGATGTCTAATGAGAGCAACTTTTTTCAGAATAAGTCTCTAAATGCAAAACAAAAGCACACAATTTAAATAAAAAAAGGAAAAACACAATAATTATATCTTCATAGTAGAGATCTGTGTGTGGAAATATTGTTAACCCCTCTTCCTCTCTTCCTTTCCATCAGACTCTCCCCTGAGCTCCCCCACCTTGCCGTCTTCCAGCAGCGTGACCAGCGGTTTGGCTCAGAGCAACTCCTACGCCTCGTCTCCCCTCAGCCTCTTCCGGCTGCAGGAGCAGTTTCGCCAGCACATGGCTGCCACCAACAACCTCGTGCACTACCCGTCCTTTGACATGAGCACGCCATCCTCTCTGCCCTACCTGGGCATGAACGTCAACATGCCGTCCCCGCTGGGCTCGCTGCCCTGCCAGTCATACTACCAGACCCTGTCGCAGGCCCAGCAGGTGTGGAACAGCCCGCTGCTGCAGGCGGCGCCAGGCAGCCTCCCAGGAAGCCTCAACAGCAAGACCACCAGCATTGAGAACCTACGTCTGAGGGCCAAGCAGCACGCAGCCTCGCTGGGATTGGACACGCTCCCCAACTGAAGCTAAGGCTGCTCAGTCTACGTGTTCGGCCTCTGTTCTGGGCTGTAGCTATTAATTATGGGCCCCGTCTAAAAGAGGTGACTCTGGCTCCCCTACACTTTTCCTCTCAACCTCTCACCACCATCAGCAACTATGTGGATCCATCCAAAAACACATTAGAAATATCTCAGATTTAAACCTAATCTTTTTCGGCCTCTACCCAACTGGCTGTCAGAACAAAAGGTTTAAAATTCCTGTGTTCAAAATCTCTTCAAATTTCAAATTTGAGCATTTTTTTTTCAGTTTGTTACATAAAATTTAACAAAACAGCTGCCAAGGATGCTTTGTTTGTCATTTTCTAGATTTCAGCTAAGCCCAATTTCAAAACCAGAGCAGCATGACAAACAGTAGAAACAACATATTTTTAGGCACACGTGAAGACCACAGTTGTGTTTCAGAGCAGGCACTTTAGGGGCCCCTCCCTCAGCTTGGGGCCCTGGCTTGTCGACATACCTATTCCCCCTCGTCATCGTATGGGCATGTGGCTCACTGCTGGGAGCACACCAGACCATGAAGAACATCTCTGCTGGACAGACTTAACAGAAAACAAGATTATAAAAAGAACTCAATGGACTTAATAAATGAAAAAAAATAAATCTGGACTGCAGTTATAACTGAACAGTACTTTCTGCCTGTGTGGATCTTGCTTGTGTTTGACTCCTCCTGATCAACAGCTTAAGCCCGTTCTGCTAATGCTAGCTGCTCACTGTGATTTGAGCCTCCTTTGTGTGAAGTCAGGGCAGAAAGTCTTGAACCCCAGAGCTGTCAGTCTCATTCCAGGACAGACAAGAGATATTAAAATATTCTAAAATCCAACACCTGAACGTGAACTATGCATGCATGCGCCCCTCTGAAGCATGGCTTACAGCCGCACAACACAGAATGAAGTCACATCAGATATAAATCTCATATCAGTCACTAAAATCCCATAGCCAAGTGTATGTCTAATTTTTTTTTTTGTAGAGGACACAGTTCTCCTTGTTTAAAGTTACAGCTCTGCCTACAAGAATCCATTGAGTGTTGTAAATATCTCTCAGTGTTTGCCTAACTCCATGTCTCCTTTTGTGTGAAGGATTTGACAGGGAATGTTCAATTTATTTCTCAATTGTGGCTTTAAGCAAAGGACCTACAGAAGAAATTAGATATGAGGAGAATCCGAGGAGGAGGCATGGTGGCAAATAAATATGATCCCAGCCGATATATATTTTTGTTAACTCGGGTGCCAGATTGAATTCACGTCTTTTTCTGAGCCAGTGGCTTCAGCAGAAAGACGCACAGGCCAATTCTCTATGTATTATATCAGTGTAGATTCAAGACATGTATTTCTCAGTTGTTTTAAATGTGAGTAATTTATCTGTTTAATTCAAGGGAATAAATCACACTTAAGAATGACTCCTGTTCTCAGTGTCAGTGATTACAGTGCCTCATTTGCCATTTTCTAATGCAAAGGGGGGCCTATAACCTAAAAGAATTAACACCTGTTAGTCAAAATTAAAGAAAACATGAAACACCATTCCCTGTATAATATTCCTAGCTGAAGTAAGGAAATAGAAATAGTGTATGAATGTCATGTAAAAATTCAATTTTCCCTTTGGCAATTTTGTATTTTCTGAAATGTTGGACCTTGGACAGCTAAAAAGCGCATCAGGAGGACACCAAACAAGCAGTCAAGGAATAATCACAAAAGAGAACAACCCACCAACATGTATCTATAATCACACAAACATGTGCTCACACATAGGTCTCCAAAAACACTCCAAAACATTTTTTTTCCTCAAGTTTCTCAAGTGAGAGGAAGTTGGCAACAAGAGAAGGATTAGTTGAGGGTGTGCCGAATCCAGCTCCTCTCTGGCTGTCTGACAGCGCTGAGTGGGACTGACAGAAAACTGAATCGTAAAAAATTAGTTTTGATTTCCACACACATTACCTTCAGCCCTTTATAGTGAAAATTTAAGTTTGGTTAATATGTTCCACTGAAGACACCTTGATGATCCGTAAATAATTCAGACACAGGAGGTCTACCATCCTCAACGGCGAGGTTTACACACAACATAAGGGAGAGCCTGCCACTTGTTCACCCGGTGCAGAGTAACTAATCCTAAATGAAATGACTGAAGCACAGTGTCAGGCACCAAAGAGTCTCCAATCCAGTACCCACCCACCCACCCCTCACACTCTCTCTCACTGCTCCCCTCTTCCCCCACCCTGTCAATCGAGGTTTGGCTGCACCGAAACAGAATGCTTTGCCATAAGAAGATTACCTTTGGTTGGGATATCGATGGATTAAATAAGAATAGAATGAGATAAAATAGGACTGAAAGGGTTCCCGGAGTCAGCAAAGTTCAGACACCTGTTCTTTCCCGGTTTCTCGCTCCATGACCATAAAGATTATATCACTTTCTAACTGCAGAGGGGAGGTGAGAGGGGTGGGTGATTTGGGATGGGGCCGGTTACAGTGTATAAAAATAATTTTGGGAGTGAAAAGACAAATTTTACAAATGCCCTTTGGTTATTTTCAGACATTCTCTTTAAATATGTGGTCAATTTGTCATAAATGTCTGGGTTTTGTGTGTTCGGAGGGATCATATAGGTGTAAATTAATGGGGATGCTATGTTCGTGTGTGTGTGTGTCTATGGCAGCTAAGCTGCTGAAGGTTTCCAGGAGCTCTTTGATGTGTATCTGGGCAATGCGCTATTAGAGGGATTTTCCTAGTTGACAGCTTAGAGAATGTGTGGAGGAATTGCGATGCCAGCGGGCTAAAAGAATGCTGGAAACAGGATTAGGATCATATTCTGGCAGCTCCTGTCACTTCATCAATGGGCTAAGGTTTCCTCAGTGACAGCCCTCCTTCTCTGCCCAGCTAAAACCTTTAGTGGGACCATAAAAGGGGTGAGAGAGGGGAAAAAACAATGATTGAATAGTGTGCTATGATTTCTGTGCTGGGTTTGCTCTGAGGGCTTTGTGTTGGGAGGTCTAAGGGGGACGGTGTTGATTTGGAGGGAGGGGCAGGTCGTGGGGATGAGAAAAAGGGGGCTTTTGGGGGGTGTTGGTGGGGAGGGGTGGGGTGACTGTGGTCTTTCTTGGAAGTTTTACACCCAAATCTCCATGGCAGAGCTTGTGGAGGGTTTTTACACTGATGCTAGAAGACAGGGACAGCAGCTTGGTGTCCCCCAGGGGACGACAGCAGCAGAAGCAGCAGCAGGTGGGAAGGGAGAATACAGTTTCCTGAATCTTTAAGATCCACTTTGTCTGCACAAGCCCTGCCTGTCTTCACCGAGTGAGACCTCTTTCACCTCAAGATAGTACATCTACTTAAGTATGAGGGAGTGTCACATACTCTTGTAGGTTCTTCTATGACTATTAACAGTGACCCTCTACTGTGATTAGTTTATTTTATTAAGGGATTGATTTTTTTTTAAATCAATTTTAATGTGAAGGCCAAAACTGCAATGAAAAACAATGAACTATAAATATAGAACATCAGTGAGGCACACTGGATGACATGTTCCTTCATTTTGATGAACGGGAGCACTAGTTTATTTTGAATTGATGAGCTGATAAATACACTATCCTGTTGCTGTAAATACTCTACTGAGTATTCACAATTACTATTACTAGTATTATTTACAAGAACTACAATTTGAAACACGTGTTCACACATAGGCACATGTGGTTTACAGAAATTTCACAAGTAAAAACATGATTTTTCTCACGAAATACAGTAAATATTAAAAGTGATTTAAGCTATTTCATTAGAAATATCCTAAAGCACTCACTGTCAGGGTCAAGCTTTAGATCTGTTTTTTTTTTTTTCTTTCTTTTCATTTTTCAGTTTCTGTTCATATTGGCTGAAGCACTTTGGATCAGCCTCTTTCTACATGTCACCCACCATGTTCAGGTGAGTCATTTCTGCCCTAAGCTGAATATTTTGAGAGGATTTTTTTTTTTTACTAAATAAATACATGTTTTCTAGTTGGGCCAGAGGTTGTGTTGTAGATTTTTTATTTTTTTTCTTGACTGGGCTTTTAGGGTGGTCTCTGCCATACATCTTGGACCAGCTGTTTCAATGCTGCCACCAAAAACTCCCTTCTCTAAGAGTGTAACTCCACACTTTGCTCACCCATGTGAAACAATACTTTCACAATACCACAGGAGTTTGATTGTTGGCGACAAGTTATATAATGCCAGGAATTACAGACTAGCATGCAAATGCTAAATCCTCTCTTTCTCCTGAGAAGTGGATGAGACGGACTATATCTGCAGGCTTCACTCTGGCTCCCCAGCTTTGTGCTACAGAGACGCTCTCCTTTCTCCCCCTGACTTGGGTGATAATCCTGACACGCACTGTCTGCATTTTTTACTGTACGTGTTTAAGCGCATTTGCAGAGCATTTATCTCTCCAATGTAAACCAATTTGGCTATAAGGGCCTTGGGCCAAGCAGGGAGCTGGAGGAAAGAAAGGAAAACTCAAACCTAGCAGATGTGCAGAGAAGGGAGAATGGGAGAGCTGGTGAGGACGCGGGGGTTGATGAACAACTGCATGCAGCAAAAAAAAAAAAAAAAAAAAAAAGGGGGAAAGCGGAACCGCATGGGAGAAAAAGAGTGTCCCTTGTCCGAAGGGTAAGCTTTTCAAACTTGGGATAGGGGCCTTTAAAGCCGATAGAACGTGGATCACTGAATTGTTGAGTCACAGAATCTGAGAAAATCATATGGAGCTCCCCGTTAATCCTGTCATAGTGAAATCGGTGGGCATACTTTGGGGATCCCAGCTCCTTCTGAAGAAATTCGGAGCCTGCTGTATTGACAGAGCTGCTGTTTGATACCGCCTATACACCTGTATCAGCTGTCTGCTAATCTGCCTTCCCCTCCTCCCACTAGTCCTCCACAGCGTGTCGCCTCTGCTGGTAGTAATGGCTGATGAAATGGACCAAAGACCTAAAAGCTGCCAATCTTGCTGCTTCTTGATGTCTCCTGTAAGTGGCTCTGGTTGCAGGCTGAACTTGTCACTTTGATCATCTGAAAGGCTGGAGCCCTGCTGTGTCAAACATTACTACCTGCAATTCTGTGGAGCCATAAAGACTATGGGCTCCTTGGTCCCTGAAATGGGACATTAAGACAGAATCATCCTAGTTTAGTTGTGGCGATATCAAGGTGTTTTATTTGCTGGCACACAGGCAGGGTCTGAATGTGTTTGGATGGCTTTTAAAGTACCTGATCTTACAGCCTAAGGTTCCTGTAAATGAGGTGTTTGCTGCTCTTATCAATGAGACGTTACATGAGAAGAGCACCTTGGCCTGCCAGGGCTGTTTAACCGTTCTGCTGTACGATTACAGCAGGCTGAGCTTTGGTCAGATGCCCTCTACATCTAACTTATCAAACTATTTCACTCACTTTCTTTTGCAAGTTGTGATGTTAAATCCTAGCTCAGTATTATTTATAGCATCACGACTACAACATGACATTATAAGTTACTCTTGGACTGATACTGGTTATACTGACAAGGTTTTACTTTCACTTAAAATTGTGCACTGGTGGTAAAACCATTCAAAGCTTTAAAATATGCAGCAGCACTCAGCAGCAATTTGTTTTAAATCGGGGCTCGATGAGAGCCACAGCGGACAAACACATAGACATGCAGACCAGAGGGATGAGCTGAAAATAGCTAAAAGTTATGAAAGCCATATAACTGGGCGTTTATCGTGAGTGGGATCAACAGGACTAGAGACATTTTCAAGCCAGTTGATTTAATATCGAGATTATTTAATAGAACTTTTGTTTGCATTAGCTCAAATATGAATCTTGAGTAGTTCTGTTTTGATGTGGCTTTAACATACTGAGGAATTTGGACAGTAGGAATATTTATATTGCAACTAGTATCACGATAGCTGTTATAGTAAGAGCTGATTCAGTGGATTTGACATGGCCTCATCTTTGTTTAACAGGCCCTTATTCACAGGAAACACTTAGGAAACGCGTAGGAAATATATACGGAAATATTAGTAATGTCTAATAACATTAAATAATATTAATATTAATAAATGTAATGTCTAATAACATTAAATAATATTAACAATGGCTCTGTTCAGTTCAAGTGTTGTAAGCCATGACAATACGAGGACCCTGAAACTGAAGCAGCTAAATGGAATACAGTCGTCACTGAGTCATCTGTCTTTTACTTATACTGTGACAAAATGTCAAAATGTCTTCTCTGACAAAAAAGAAGGAAAAAAAACTGTAAAAAGTTCTATTAAATGAGGTTGTGGGTTCATGTTTTTACTAATGCATTTCAGTCCAGGAACTGGGTAATCAAGAGATGTTATGTTAGATTTTAAAGTATAAGCTGGCTTGCTGTCATTAGGTATTTTTTCATTTATCAAGGGTATTTATAGATGAATTAGCATTTATTAAAATGTAAATGCTTTGTGTAATTTTAGGATTACCTGGAAACATCAGTTCAATCATCCTTTTTCTTGTAAATATGTATATTCTGTTTAAACTGTTGAATTAACCAAAATAATAAATAATCTTTTGCACTATATCACTTGTGATATGATCACCTGTGCTATATTATATAAATAATGTTTAAATTGATTTTAATATGTGTAATACAGTATAATACACACAACTGCCTAACTGTAATTGGTAAATGTATTTAATGGGCCAATTTGAAGGCTGAATTTGTGCATATGTGTGTGTGCATGTCATTGCTTCTGTCTCAGATCCTGAGGGATTTATGAACAATGTCAAGTTCCCTCTGAAGACCTGAGTCTCTTCACTGCCTCTTAAAGCTTAATGCTCCCTGACTGAGTGGCACAGCGAGAGCCACACACCCTCTCTCTATGTGCCACAGATAATGCTAAGAACAACCTCTCAATTCCAGCTCTCCTCCTCACCTAATGTGCCCTCCTTCCTCTACCGCACGCACACGGCCATTTCCATTCAATGAGACACCAGTGCAAACGTGGGCAATTGTAATGGAAAACACTAACATTGTCCCTAATGGTTTCCCATCCCAGGAGAGTTTTAAAACATATGTAAATTTATGTAAACCCAACAGAAACACATATTTACAATAGCACAGGGTAATCACAATATGACGACATGGTGCGCTGGCCTCGTAGATGGAGCCGCCATGTGTCATTACTCTTCTTTATCTCTTTTCTGTTTCATGTTATGGCATCGGTGCAACAATCACTCACACTAAGAATGAAAATGATCTGCGCTCATCTGTGGCACAGTGATGGAGAGGGTAGAGGGTAAAGAAGAAGGTAAAGGAAGAGGTTGTGTGCTCTCACAGCTGCTGGGTGCCCTGAACAGGCACCACACTATATTTAGTTAGTTCATAAAATATTAAAGGGCAAAAAAGGACTGAATGCACAGGTTTGAAAAGCTGAATATGAAATGAAAAACAACATATTAAATTTTTTTCATCCTGACATATGAACAGTGAAAGGAACAGTGGATCACGTCTTACCTGAACAGCGTATGTGACGGCTGACGTGTTGACTTCCAACATCTGAAAACAATTTCAACACTTCTAGTGCGGGAAAAAAATAACAGTGGGTGTTCCTCTGTCAGAAACCAGTAACTGTTTTATTCATAGACATCACATCATTATAGGCAAGAGAAATATTAATTATAAATTCTAATTTGTGGTCACAGTGCCCCTTTACCTTATAATGATGGAAATTCAGGTTATTCTACGACGTGCTGGTTCTGGCAAAACAGAACAGAACGCTTATTTCACACCTGTTAATGCAAGTCTGCATCCAAAAATTCATCACAAGAAAAAGCACAAAAAAACAAACAAAAAAGCATAAGGAACATATAATTATTATTGTCAGAGTCAACAGTTGAACTGTTACTTATAAGACTATTAAAAACAAAATACAATTTAAATGAAATGTTAAAATCTTGAGGTCTGTTGATGAGTTAAACACAAGTAAAAAAAGCAGATTTTAACAGTGAACCTGACGACTGTCTTCGGTTTAACGGTTAACATTTAGTCTACGTATCTTTATTATGACCCAAAAAGCCAAAGAGCAGAAAATGCCTGAGAAGAGGAGTAAACTCAAATTATCTGATCTTTTTTAAAAAACTCAAGTACCTTTTCCAAAAACACTAAAAACTGTGTTAGCTTTTATTCATATTTCAATTTGTTGTGATTGTGTTAACAATAATATTGTTTTTTGGAGTTATTAGTCACTATTTCAAGAAGCACCTTTATTAAACATGGTTCTGGAGTCTGGCTCATTGTGTTTGCACAATCAGTACACTGGCTGTACTCAAAGCAAATTTAACCTGAGGCCACGGATGTTCGAGGCTCCACCTGAGGCCTCCAGGCTTCACTTTTTGCTCTGTTGGACCAGTTGTTCCACCTCCTTCATGAAGCGCAGGCAGAGCTCATCCTGCCATGGCAGGGCGACACATTGCACTGCCACAGGCAGACCCTCGCCTCCAGCTACAGCCTGAACACAAACACAGAGTCTGGTCAGCCAACAGTCAGTAACCAGAGCAACCACAGTCTTCTGCTTCCACCTACTGACCAACTGTTGAACTACAGTTCCAAGAGAGTCACTAATGTGGCCTGACACAGTCTGGGGTGAAACACAGGAACAGAAGTGTAGGAAGGATGACATCTTTGCCCAACCAGTGTCTCTGAAGTGACTGTTAATATTTTGTGTTGAAAAGTCAATCAAACAACTCCAAAGAGACGCAAAATGACCACAAAAAGTGGTCAACTAAACTAAAAAGAAATGCAAAACAGCAAACACCAAAGAGCACAAAGAGGTAAAATGACTACAAGAACATGCAAACGATAACAAAGAGACCCAAGACGATTGCAAAACATATACACAAAAAGACTACAATTACTACAAAGTGACAACCAAGAAATGCAAAAGTTATTTTGGGGACTCGTTCTTATGCAGGTGGGTGTCCATTTGCATCCAGGGTCTCATAAGGTTGTAGGCTATCTATGGATATAATTTCATTTTTAGAACAATTTAAGTTGCTTCTTTTGCATTTATTTAAGACACTGAATAAACAACAGAGTAGGACAACTGTCACCTCTCATTGGCATGTTTTTCTTACCGGTTTGAAGAGCTTGTCCCAATAGTCCTGATAAATGCCCTTATAGTGCTTGAGTTCCTCCTCATCCTCTGCCGTCACCGTGGACACACGAACCACACCGGCAGGAAAGGTGAGGAGATTGTAAAGCATTGTGTATGTCAGAATAGCTGGAAGGACAGAAAATAGAAACAGGTTATTCACTATGTTACACCGGGTTTCATATAGTAACATTATTGCCTTTCTGTATGTTCATCATGAGTATGGTGATGTACCGTGTAGAAAGTGTTTTACCATTTTTTCTGGGATTTTCGTAATTTTTGGAGAATAATTAAGCCAGATTCCTGTATGTATTTCAAGGTAATTATTCAAAGAACATGATGACTTTCATGTGTAAATGGCAATTTTATGTGTGAAACTGTGAATTTCTACACAAATTCAGTTACACTTTCTTGTTCAGTGACCACAGTGAGAATGGAGTAACATCACAGGAAGTGATGTTATGCTGTTTTTAGCCATTTTTGCAGTACTACAATATGTCAGTTTATGCTTTTTGTGTTGTACAGATATCGATAGTCTATGGAAACTATCAGCAAAGGCAGAACACCTCTCACCTCTTATTTACTTTTCAGAAAATAGTTACTAGACAGCACTCAAGATTACAGATAACAGAGGTTATCAAGTATCAGGTATTTGACAAACATCAGATCAGTATACCGTACTGGTATTCTTGCCACAGTATAAGTGGTTGTAGGCTGGTCCGATCATAGGGCACAGCAGCACGTCTATGTTGTATCTTCTCCAATCTGCGATCGTTTCTTGAATGTAGTCCTAATGGAAACACATGAGAATTCATTTTCCCTTATATGTATCTGTTGCTGCACAAGTCACAGTAGGTGACAGCTAACAGTACCTCAACAGCAGCATGGTGCTTCCACAGATCTGAAACGGATCTAAAAATAAACCAGAGAAAGGCTCAGTATGTTCTGGCATTTCGCCCATCACATGCAATGAGTGATTATTTAACAAAACCTCAGGTACAAACTGTTAACTTCAAGACAACTCTCTCACCCAATTCCACAGATGGCAGTGAAGATGGCAGAACCACGAGGAGACTGCAAAGGTGTAACATGAAACACACTTTAAGACAAATTACAGCTGAAAATAGTCAATAACTTAGATCATTTTCAAACTAATGTCATACTCATTGTCCCAGAGGAAGATTTATATTGTCTTTAGCTCACCAGGGGCTTTAAGAGGAATGAGATGGTTTTCTTCAACCACTTAGGAAGATAGTAAGGCAAAACCTGTGCTCTGAGACAGGGGTCCAGAGGTCCTCCCTCCCTGTAACAGAATCAGTAAAAGACCACTGGCATAAAATGGAACAACCTGCTCAGAGCTAAGGTTTATTATAATTGAACACAGCTACATGAGGTCTAATAAAGTTTCAGAACACAGTCTGAAACAAAAACTAGTATCACAGCTTTGTGATACAAATTATTTAGCCTGATAAATACCTATACTGATCTTAAAGGGAAATTCAACTCACAGTTTCTGTAGCAGGGTGGAAGCTCCATCTGCGAGGATGCCCTTTACCAACAGATCAGTGGCAATGTGACTGATCCTCAGAGGACTGTAGGGAACCAACTATGGCACGTAAGAAACGAAGGGGAAAAAAAGTGACTGCATTAAAAACATGCAGCTCATATCACATATTTTTGGTGGTCGTAGATTATGCAGTGTGTGTGTCAGTGTGTGGTTTGGTCTCACAGTGTGGCCTGCTTGCTCTAACAGTGCTTTGACTTCTCTGACGCCCCGGGCCATGCTCGGAGACGGCTGCATGTAGCCATTGCATTCAAAGTAACCAATCCTCAGAGGTTTGGAGCTCTGGTATACCTGGGGACAACACATTTTCACTCTGTGAAACATTTGAGTGGAAACACATCTAAATAGATTCATTTCAAGATAAATATGGACATGGATAATAATGTGCCTTCATGTTTCCATTGCACCTTATATGAGTGAACTCAAGGGAGATTTCATCACCAGGAGAGACTTACACCAAGCAACATTTCAAATGATTACCACTGAATTAGCTGCATGCTTCCTTTCCCTGTGCTTCAAACACAGTTACATAAAGGAAACTACTTTGGAATATTTGGCAACACCTTTTTGTTTCTGACAGGTGTGTCAAGTCAAAACCAGCAGACTCACCAGGAAGATACTGGTCTCTGACAAGTAGTCTGGCATACAAATCCCTGTATTTTTACACTTTGGTTTTTGTAGGAAACAAAAAAAATCTGATGTGAAACTGTGATAAACTGAGCAATGAGTCATGATATGAAGCCACTTCCATTCCATGTTTTCTCATCGATTTCATTTTCAATATCATTTTTTGGGGGGAGTTCCTTAATCTGATCAGAGGGTTAAAGGACAGATAGTGTGGTATGATGTATCATCTGAGGCTAATGACACACCTGCACATTAAAAGGTATGGGTGGCACAGTGGGGTCCATGGAAAACAGGTGGTCGCACAGCAGAGCCTGCATACAAAGAGCTAGACTGTCCACATCTCTCGCAATGGGTCCAGGAGATGACAGTACTGAATTCATAAGAAATGTAAGAAACAGTAGCCAGATTTAGCAGCTTAGTATTTTTAAGTAATGATGGTGACATTTACTGTATGTATATATAATGTATTTGCCAATACCTGACTTTTGTCCTTGACAAGAGGACCTCAGACCCTGTGAACTGACCAAGACATAAAGAAACGACAAAGTAACGATAAAAGTTAACTGCAAAGTGTCATGACTGCACCGTGATACTCCATAAAACTGGCTGAAGTAGAAACACTCACCTTAGCCGACCCGCTGTTGGCTTGAAGCCACAGACCCCACAGAAAGAGGCAGGAATACGGATGCTGCCCCCTATATCACTACCTAAACCAAGCACAGAGCCTCCTCCCCCAATGAGAGCCCCCTCTCCACCAGACGAACCTCCACAGGTCTTCTGGAGGTTATGGGGGTTCAGGGTCTGCCCATAAATTGGGTTACTGCATTCATAACTGGAGATGAGGCAATAAAAGAAAATCACTGATAAGTAACAAGCATAGCGGCCTTTGCACATCTATTCGTGATACTGTGTAGTGTTTAACATAATGCCTCAACTTTACTTTGTGGTAACTTGATTTTAGGAATGATTTACTTTAATAGGCCTTGGGGTAAGTTGGTTTTCACAAAGGGAATAGCTCCTTGTCTCTTCAGAACGTCAACAAGCACGCTGTCCTTCTGGGCTGGTTGGTCCAGATTAATGATCATACCACAAGACGAGTCATGATTCTTGTGTTGTAAAATGAGAGTAAACAAAGGGAGCAGTGTCGGATTATGGCACATTAAAGACATAAACCTGAACTACTTCTACGAGTGCATGCATATTAGAAAACACTGTCAGTGTAACATACAACCACAAATTACCTTGTATCCGAAGTTTTCTTTGATGCTAACTGGAATTCCATACAAGAGGCCGTCCTTTTTGGAGCCAGTAGTTTTTAGCTGGTCAAAACTTTCCAGCAAAATCCCTGTGCAGCAGTTCAGCTTTTGGTTTACTTCCAGAGTCTGTCAAAAAAAGAAGAGAAAAAACAGCACAGACAGGTTCATATGTACACCTGTCCTCCAAAAAGCAGATTATGTAAAACATGAAAGTCTAACGAAAGGCAAGCAAGTAGATAAATATTTGCTTAATAACAGAACTGAATCTACTTTGGGCAAATAGCCTTGAAGGAATGACTGTAAATACTGTACAAGGTTACATTCAAGGTTTTACTTAGATTAAGTGTATAAAATTGGAAATGTGTTGGTACACAAACCCGATTTAAGTACAAAGGCTGTTAGCAGCTCTAAGTTTTATCCCTGTAGAGATAATGATTCACTTCATGATTTTTATAATCAATATTCCAAACTTGAATAAGGCACAAATACAACACTGACGTAGATCGGTGAAAATTAAACTTGATAACTTATTTCCACGGTTGTTCTTCTGTGTTGATGTGTTATAAATGAGCTGTTATGTTGGGTACAGAACCTTTTCCATGTAAGTGTAAAACACCTCCTCCGGGCTCAGCGAGCCCTCCTGCAGTCGCTTTGTCAACTCAGAAAGAGACAGCATCAAGATGACAGCAGAGTCAGTCATTGGATGCTAGAAGACACACACACAAGTAAGACAACAAGTAATTACAGTGAGTTCACACACCAAATAATAGTAACTCATTTTCAAAATTAGCTTAAGGTCTTAGACAAATTTCAGTTGCATGTCCACACATACACTGTGCTTCAAGTGTCCTCGGGCTAACACAGCCTGCTGTGACACCATGTACCTGTTGTTATTGGAACTGACAGATATATATATGTGTGTGTGTGTGTAGATATAGATAGGTAATGATATTCACAAACGAGATGTCGACAGATTATACCATTTATGTAACCTAAAATAACTTAATTAGGCATTGAACTGAAATAAAAGCATGTAAGTGTGTGTGTTTTTTCTTTCTTTCCCTCCACACAGACAAACCCTAAGCTCCAAAACTTTAGCTAACTCTCACCGACTCCTTGTACCGGAGCACAGCCTCCTCGGCCCGCTGCAGACTGTCGGTCCGCCGGTTTCTGGCTCTCTGGATCTTCTCCTTTGTCTCTCGGCGGCTGGTGACTTTCCGGACCAGCACCACCAGAGCTCCCACGCCGCAGGCTGCACCCGTCAGCAAAGCCGCAGTCCGGCCGTCCAGCTCCGCTCCCTGAAGGACCTGTTTCACTTTTTCCATGGTTCTCCTGTTTTGTCTTGCAAGGGTTTGAACGCAGGCCAGCTCAGGCTAACACACAGCCTGTTGTGACACCATGTACCTGTTGTTATTGCAATTGACAGAGCAGTGCAGTCAACAGGCGGTAAAGTTGGAAAAGATGTTCACAGATCCGAGCGTCGCGTCTCAATAAGTCATAAGCGACGCGTTGTGAAAACACATACGACGCCTCTTTACAGCCTTAGAAAGGCAGACAACGAGCTACAACCTTTTTTGCCCAAACAACGCGTTCTCCGAGATGGAGAACTGACATGGGTCTGCGTCTGTAGCCCGCCTATGAGAGCAATGGTAAGGGACCATACACTGTATAAGACATGGACGTAGCACCCGTGACGTCACCCATTGGTTTCGGGGAGTCGGTTTTGTGACCAAACCATGCGCATTTGAGCTGCGCCATCTTGGATTTTAGTGGGAGTGTACTTTCCATATTTGGCGAAGAGGCGGTTACTCTATGGGTCAGCCGGCCGAGAACCCGGCCACTTAGCTCGGAGCAACTGAGCTAGCCTAAGGCTAAACAGCTAATCAGCCAGGCTAACAAGCTAAGCGGCAGCTACACGCAGCTACATCCACCACTAAAAACATTATTATTATTATCGACATTATTATTAATGATAACAATAAAACATATTGATAGTAATAATAATATATTAAAATGTTTAATATTTAAAATTTACCGGCTTTCACCGCTGCCTCCATCCACTATCCACTTACAGTTACAGCAGCACACAAACAACAGCAGCCGCTTACTGACGGAGCTGCTCTGTCCATGCAATGTCGGACTTTTTAAACAGAAAAATGAGACGAAATAAAATTGTAGCCTAGCATTCCCGCAATAAACGGACTCTGAGAGCACTGAACACACCGCAACAGCGTTCCTAACATTAGCTGCTCCAGTCCTCTATCTGTATCAGCAGCGACCATAAATCGCCAATTAAGTCAAAAGCTAGCGGCAAAATATGCTAATACATGCCAATTAGTGCAAACATCCAGGTAAAATAGTGAGAAATTTACTTACCCAAAAAACTGCAACACAGACTCCTTCGACGGTCGGTTAGTACAGTCTACACTACAAGCCCTATATGTCACAAAAACCTATCCGAACATTGGCAAACAAACACGAACATTGCTGCCCCTGTCAACCGCTGGAGGTAGCCGGAGGCCTCTGGATGGAGCCGCCTAGCTCAGCCAATGCTTTAGCAAAGAGGTAACTGCCAGTGCCGGTCTATGGGGCTGTCACGCAACGTAACCACGCCCTAATTTATGTAAGAATTAGCTAAGTTTGTCCAGAAAGGTATGTGTACGTGTTGTTAAAATGTAATCCTAAATTCATCACTCTACATAGGTTCAGCTTTACAATAATCATTTACAAACCCGTATACTTATACAATAAACTTGTGACACAAGATAAGGTTTTCAAGCCATCCACTTTAATGAAATGTTGACTCAGAGTACCTCGTTAAATATTTAGGTTTCTTCACATAAGCAGATACAGTATACTATACATACAAGTTAAAACATACAGCAGATCCACATATGGATGTATTTAAAACCATGTTCTCCTCACAATGCAATATTTGAAGAATGAGTCAGTCAGCGGTGCAACAACCCGGAGGGATTTCATTTGACAGAATGGAACAGCTTGTGTGCCACCTAGAGAGAGAACATGAGAGGTAATTCATTTATGAAAATATAATGCATCCAGTGCAGGGTAAGGTAACTTAAAGAGCCTTATGTAATTTTGAAAAGCAAAAAAAAAACTTTAATAAAAGCCTTTTGGAAAAAAAAATAACTTTTTTTTTTTTCTGCTTTGGGATGTTTTTTTGTGTCTTGGACCAGAAGGTGAATGTCTCACGTACACAGTGGTCCCGAGCATGTAGGAAGTCAAACAGTTCCTCGGTGCAATCCTCCTCCGTTGAAGACCGAGAGCCAACTCTGGTCTCGCACTGCTCCAGACGCTCCTGGGTGTGGATGCAGTGCTCCGTCTCAGCACACTTCTGTCGCACAACTTCAAGAGGATCCTGAAACAGAACACACAGCATTCAGAATACCTACCCCGAGAGGTGTCGTTCAGGAGGAGACACACATTGAGGAGATGATCAGAACTACACTAAATCGCCCCCATGGGCACCAACGAGGACAAACTAAACCTGCAACTGAAAATATAAGTGTGCAACTCCCTTTATCCACAATGACACACAAATATACACCCACAGAAATCTCATGTCCCCTCAACGTGTAACATATAAAGCTGTGTGATGTTTGGAATCGGGGGGGGGGGGGGGGGGGGGGGGGGGGTTGAGTTTTGAGATTTCTTTAATATGAAGAAAGCAGCAATACTTCATGTATTTATAGCATTAGTCCCAAGAGGAGAGGCAGGCAATGGAGAAAGCCTCAGACGACCCCACCTCTGGTTAACTGGCCATATGGCGAAGTGTAGAGGTGTCAAACACGTCCCCTTCTCTATTACGTTTTTCGTCTAGCTTCTTCAAATTAAATACCCATTCCCCTCGACTGACAATTTTATAAGCTCAATAAAAAAGGCAACAGCGGGGGGCAGTCAACATATTTTGATGAACATACCACCATTTCTTCCTCCTCCTCCTCCTCTTCTTCCTCCTGAAACAGACATACAAGACAAAATCAGTTAACACCATTCCCCCCCAGGCATTAGACAGATGTTAGCTACTTTTTTGAATAAATTACAACTTCAAAAGCTGTCCAACAAACATTATAGACGATGATCTAAAATGTATATCCGATCCAGCTGAATGAATTAGCTTCGACATATTTTTGAACGACGACGCTTACATTAACGTTGGCTAATGCTAACTTAAGCTAGGTGATGATGTAGCCTAGTTAGCCGAGTTGTGTTAGCTTGCTAGCCAAATTAACCACACGTTACTGGCGTAGCAGAGTTGTTTTAAATCTGTAAACACTACTTACATCCTCGGGCTCTCCGTTCATGATCATCTTCTCCTCGAAAACCATGATTTTGGTGTTCTTGTCCTTAGACGACTGGCTGTCAAATCTCGACTACTGGAGGACACAGCAGGTCACACGAGCTAACAAGTCAGAGAAAACAAACCACACAGCTTCCGGTCAACGGTCATTCATAGCAAAAGTTTCCGGTTTGCGACCTCTGCTTCCGCGGGGTTCATTTATACATTTAAAGAAAATACACTTTTGACCAAATATTTTTTGGCTCAGACCTGAAGCTATTAAACTGACAATTATCGCTCCATATTTATTTTCCTGTCCATGGGCAGGATAATAAGTCTCGGTAATTTGTTGACATTAGTTTTCATTTCCATTTACCCTTCCACTCACACAGTAGCAGTTTTACCCATTAAAAGTTGCTGATCTCTTGGTTGTTTTTTAAATCACTTTTAAGCGAAAAATATGTTTTACTTTGAAGTCAGAATCATCTACTTCCCCTTTGCCTAAATTATGAAATTCTATACTGCCACCATGTGTTGATAAGTAGCATTACACCAGCAGCATAGGTCTGCTTTGGTGTCCTTTTGACAACCAGCTGTGCCTCAGCAGGCAGGGCAGGTCATCCTCGAATCAAACGAGGATGACCTGCCCTGCCTGCTGAGCAGGTCATCCTCGAATCAAACGATGGGTGGTTCACATGTGAAAGTCTCGTTGGGCAAAGATATGATTCAAGGTCGACAAGGTCGAAATCTCATTCTCATATAGAGAAAAACATTTCCAGTAGACAGTAGGCGTTGGTAAACCTTATTAGTTGTTTTTGATGTGGAGAAAATACATTAAGTTTTGGAATCAGGTAATTTTAGGAATCAGGCTATTTTTTCCTTATATCTCATAAGATTACACTTTATTCACACCATCCAAAAAGAAATCTAGATTTTAGGGTCACTGATTAACAGTTGTTGATATCAGATTCACATGTATAAAGAGGTCAGAGTCCACTACAACTAGTAGAACAAATATAAGCAAGTTTCTCCCTCACAGGAGACAGAAGGGTGATTCTATCTCATAGGAGGGGAAGGCAAGGACAACATAGTTAGTTAGTCAGGTTTGAGTTCATGCTTGCAGAATGGATTCAATACTTTCTATGATTGGATCCTATATTGACTGGGATTTCAAAAGTCTGTTGCTATTCATGGCAGTTTTCATCCTCACTGCAGACTATGTAAAGAACCGTCGGCCAGCCAGTTTCCCTCCAGGACCGTGGGCATTTCCTATTGTGGGCAACATATTCACTGTGGACCACAGCAGAGGCCACGAGAGCCTGACTCAGGTAGACTGACCAATGTCAAAAATGTACCGTTAAAAATGCAACATGTCAGCTGATAGGATTCATCTTTCTGTTATAAAGTTTATCAGTCATCATGCTTCTGACTTGTCTCTCAAATCTCCTCACAGTTAAAGGAGAAATTTGGAGATGTGTACAGTCTGCGAATGGGTCAATCTTGGATGGTGGTGTTGAACGGCTTTGAGATTCTGAAAGAAGCTCTGGTAACACAGGGAGACACACTGGCAGATCGCCCATTTCTCCCTCTGCAAGAGGACATATCCCATGGACTAGGTGAGAGGGCACAACATATACACACAGTTGGAAGACTTGTGTCTTCACTGTCTTCAGCTCACAGCCTTTGAGAGCTCTGTGACTGCTCACACAGGAAAGGAAGTGAATACATTTAATGATACACTGCTTGTTTTCCCCCAGTCTGTGTTACAGTTTGTCTTAGCTTTTTTAAATGGACTTTTCTTAACATTGTCGTCGGACTGTTGTATTCTTAAGGTACAGACACACTTTGCTTACAAAATAATGTCTTACATATTTTTATGTTTTTAGCTGTTGTCAAAGTGCTAAAAACAAAGAGTCTGGTTCTTAATTCTGTGCATTTACCATCAGGTATAATTTTCAGTAATGGGAACATCTGGAAGCAACAAAGGCGTTTTGCACTCTCAACACTCAGATATTTTGGATTTGGAAAGAAGTCACTTGAACCTGTTATCCTGGATGAATTTACACATTGTGCAAAAGACTTCAGAGACAATAAAGGTAAATCGTTGACGCACAGTGACATGTTTATAATGAACAAATGCAGAATTTACATACAATTTCCTGTTCAATGGCAAAGGTAAACCATTCAATCCACACCTCATCATCAACAACGCCGTCTCCAACATCATCTGCTCCCTGGTTTTTGGTCATCGCTTCGAGTACAGCAATGAGAAGTTCATGAAATTGATGAAGTTGTTTGATAAAGGTCTTCAGATTGAAGGCTCCATTTGGGCACAGGTATTGGAATTTAAATCTACTGCTCAATACTTCTCTGTACTGTTGTTGTGCAACACATTCCTTATTGTGAAGCAGTTTATCATGCCAGTGGCTCTATTCAGACAAAGGAATGTCATATTTAATACACACACAGCTCATGTGTAAGAGGTACAAGAGCCACTGGGTAAATCAATATTAATTGTCACAAACAGAAACACTTTCAATGAAATGTGTTATAAGTATGTTCTTATTCCACTCTGCAGCTCTACAACTCCTTCCCTCTGCTGATGAGACGTTTGCCAGGGCCACATCAGACAGTTCAGCACATCTGGAATGATGTAATGGACTTCATAAAAGTAGAGATTAAAGAGCACAAACAGAACTGGGATCCCTCAGACCAGAGAGACTACATCGACTGTTTCCTGAAAGAGATTCAGAAGGTGACAGGCACTAGATACATATACTGTGTTTCTTGGGAAGATAATAAACATGATCAGATGGTTAGACTGTTCAATCCAGATTAGCTTTTCTAAATAAAAGTTTAGAATTGAATGTAATTTTGAATTTCTGCAACAGCACTGAAATCAAGTTGATGTGAGTTATATTGCAGCATGTTTTAACACATATATTTAAATGTATACCCAGAACAAGGGACAGGCAGATAGCACTTTTGATGAGGAAGGCCTCGTTGCGAGTGTCCTGGATCTATTTGTGGCTGGCTCTGAGACCACATCCACCACCCTGCGCTGGGCTTTCCTCTACATGGCGAAGTACCCTGAGATCCAAGGTAAGAGCACTGATGCTTTACTCTTATTCAGTAATGTGCACATGGATGATAATAAACAAATCTGTTGGAGGGAATTTTGCAGGTGTAGACAACACCAGTGTCTCCAGTTCACAGCCATTAGCTGCATGTAACACATCATGTGACTACTACTACCCCATACTGACATACATACTGTATTGGGCAAACATCTACCTGTAGAAAATACAATATATCCTCTTTGTTACTGGTTCAAATGTCAGTTTCCCTCTTGTTGCACAGAAAAGGTCCAGGCTGAGATAGACAGAGTGATTGGACAGTCCAGACAGCCGTCCATGGATGACCGTGCAAACCTGCCCTACACTGACGCTGTCATCCACGAGGTCCAGAGGATTGCCAACATAGTCCCCCTCAGCGTGCCTCATGTCATCACCAGAGACATCCAGCTGGGAGGCTACACAGTCCCAAAGGTAATTAGTCATGTTAATGTAGTAAAAGAAAAATGCAGATTTTATGTCACATGTCATGTTGTGTATTTCTGAAATCTCACCAGGGTGTTACAATAATTCCCAATTTGACCTCGGTGCTGTTTGACAAGAATGAGTGGGAGACGCCCAACACCTTTAACCCTGGACACTTTCTAAACAATGAGGGCAAGTTTGTGAAGCGAGCTGCTTTCATCCCTTTCTCTGCTGGTGAGCAGCAACTCTATCACTTGTTCTATTACTGACTTTATTCTGTCCCAGCATATTCAGGGACAGGCTTGACTAATGACCTTGGTCACCTTCTGGCCTTTCCACTAGCTAGGACAAAGTTTCTAATGGTGACCCAAAGAATTAGCACATCTATGTCCTATAAAGGCCTCATGAGAATGACCAACACTGTTGTCATTAATTAGTTTCACCTCTGAACTAACAGAGGACAGAGATTTTCAGTTAGATTCAGTTTGTTTTCCTGCCTCAGGTAAACGGGTGTGTCTCGGGGAGAACCTGGCCAGGATGGAGCTTTTCCTCTTCTTCACCTCCTTCATGCAGCACTTCACCTTCTCCATGCCTGCTGGGGTGAAGCCCATGATGGACTACCGTTCTGGCCTCACTCTGGCACCGTGTCCATATGAAATCTGTGCAACATCACGCTAATGTTTGCATTAAAAAAATGCATTAAAAAGCAATAACCCCTTTTCCTCATTTTTATCACTTATGATTATATAATGTTTTAGGGTTTCAAGAACATATCAAACTGATATTTGGCTTTAATTGTAGACAAAATGTGATCCACTGCTGATATTTCTTCGGAAAGCAAAACTGTGTAAAGTTAGGAAGTTACCTTCCTAAGTGGGCTATGAGACCTCTGTTTTTAGACTACTTTAGCTCCTGTGAAAGTAAAATGTGTCATTCGTTTAAAAAAAAAATGTGTATGGTGTTATATTTTGCATGTCTAACACATGCCCCAGAGGGAGTAGGAAGTCCAATATTAGAAAGAAATATTCATGATATGTGCACCTAATATTTCGTAAGTTCAATGTTAACGTTTGATTTATGTACTTAAACTGACAAAACTGATTTTTAACAATCAAATTCTATGAAGTAGGCCAAAGATTAAAGCTGCTGTTATATAAAAACCCTGTAACTCACCTGGGTAAATAGTCTGTAAATAAAACATTTAATGTTATGCACATAACTGTTACATAATATAACTACTCAGTAATGGTCATCTGGACATACTTTTAAGAACGCATACAAAAGAAAAGCTTTCCCGGTGAACTCACAAAGCAGCTGGAGTCAGTCTGTGAACAAGCTTGTCTCTGACTTGTTCTCCTTAAAGAGATATGAGTGTTTCACCAGACAGTGACGATGACCCTTTGCCCACTTTCAGTGATATTATAGGCCAGGAAACAGTCAGTCATGGCTCAGCCATGAACCCTACTCTTTATCAATGAGCTGAGAGGTGTTTTTATTACCTCTGTCATAAGAAATCGTTAACACAGCAACTTTCGTCCAGGCCCATGGGCTTTTCTTCTTGTGGGGAACATGCTCTCCCGTGACTTTAACAATGTCCATAGGGAAATGACAAAGTCAGGATTCAGATAATGCGTACGTTTATCTTCAGATGAGATGAATATCTTAATAGTTATTCAACTGCAAGGGATCACTCAGATTTTTTTTTACTTCAGTAGAGGTACCAATATAGGTATGTAAAAATTCTCTATTACAAGTCCTGTACACTCTCCTTCATTACAAAACTACTCAAAATGGCCCTTGGGATTGATATTGTTATATGTTCACATATTAAATCATTAATACTTTTCAAGTTACTAACAGTTTTACTGAGACCTTACCATTGTTTCTACCTGTCAGATTCACAGGTTGCCTCTCGTCAGGATCCACACCAGTCACCAGCTACGCGGAGGATTCACTCTCTCTGCCTGTTGGTTAGATCAGCCCTGGTCAGTCATGCAGACCTGGCTCTTTACAACCACCAGAATGCCAAGCTCATGACAGAAACTCTCAAACCATTTTAGTTACAACAAACCATCTGGTTTGAACCTTAGCAGTCTTTGTCTCTGTGCCTGCATTTGGATCCAGAAGGAAAAGACTTTAACATTAACATGCCAGATATGATTCTCATACTCGTGTACAGAAAAATAGTTGTTTTGGATGTGGAGAAAATAATACACAATGAACATTAAGGTTTGAAATCAGGTCATTTTAATTTGGATATTTTTTTTCTATACGTCATAAGATCACACTTTACTTCATTCACACCATTCAACAAATGTTATTCCATACATTAATTATTTTAGGGTCACTGATTAACAGTTGTTCAGATCAGATCCACATGCATAAAGAGATCAGAGTCCACTACAACTAGTAGAACAAACAATAGCAAGCTTCTCCCTCACAGGAGACAGAAGGGTGATTCTGTCTCATAGGAGGGGAAGGCAAGGACAACACAGTTAGTCAGGTTTTAGTCCATGCTTGCAGAATGGATTCAATACTTTCTATGATTGGATCCTATATTGACTGGGATTTCAAAAGTCTGTTGCTCTTCATGGCAGTTTTCATCCTCACTGCAGACTATGTAAAGAACCGTCAGCAGGCCAGTTTCCCTCCAGGGCCGTGGGCATTTCCTATTGTGGGCAACATACTCACTGTGGACCACAGCAGGGCCCATGAAAGTCTGACTCAGGTAGACTGACTAATGTCAAAAATGTACCTTTAAAAATGCTATAAGGTTTATCAGTCACCTTGCCTCTGACTTGTCTCTCAAACCTCCTCACAGTTAAGGGAGAAATATGGAGATGTGTACAGTCTGCGGATGGGCCAGACTTGGATGGTGGTGTTGAACAGCTTGGAGATTCTGAAAGAAGCTCTGGTAACGCAGGGAGACAGCTCGGCAGATCGCCCATATCTCCCTCTGACAGAGGACACACTGCACGGACTGGGTGAGAGGGCACAACATACACACAGACACCAAACTTGTGTACTCACTGTCCTCAGTTCACAGCCTTTGTGACCCATGTAACTACTCACACAGGAAAAGTAAGTGAATACAGTCACAATTCATTGCTTGTTTCCCCCCAGTCACTGTTACAATTTGTTTTGGCTTCCTTCACAGCTCTTACACACAACCTCTTGGCTGTGTGTAAGAGCTGTGTGCACCCTACTTGTAATTCCATCTGACTGGCTGATAGGATTGTTGCTACCCTTGTTGCACTAGGTTAACACCACTGTTGCACTACTCTTTTCAGTGTCCATGTATCATTCCCAGTTTTCACCATTAGCATTACGTTATCATGGCAAGCTAACGTTAGCTAACATTTAAAGACTTTCAGCTTGCTGGGCTATGCAGATGAGTAGTAATCACAACCAGTGAAAAGAAATACACAGGTTAACTCTAGATTACCTGTAGGAAGGTCCTTGTTGTTACCAAATGTTTTAAAAGTTTACATCTATCTGTTATTACCCTCGAGCAGACTTTCCTGCTCCGACTACCAATCCGGAAGTGGCAGGTTCTAAAGGCGTTAGTAGAGAGGGGGACCCGGATTGTACCATGTACAAGCTAATCTAGAGGGGTGTTTCTGTTGGTAATGTGAAAATGCAGCTAAATAACCTTTCGATCAGATATTTCTGTCAGGATAGATGCAGTTAACATTTACATGACTGCACTTTGCACCTGACTGACCAGGTGAAGACTTTTTAATCTATACCTCTTTCTTTCACTAGTGGGCCAATTC
Organism: Toxotes jaculatrix; assembly: GCF_017976425.1. Classification (NCBI taxonomy): domain Eukaryota; kingdom Metazoa; phylum Chordata; class Actinopteri; family Toxotidae; genus Toxotes; species Toxotes jaculatrix. The sequence goes on from NC_054399.1 coordinate 8,211,993, forward strand.
CTACACTGTGTATTTCCCATCAGGTATAGTTTTCAGTAGTGGGAACATCTGGAAGCAACAAAGGCGTTTTGCACTCTCAACCCTCAAATATTTTGGATTTGGAAAGAAGTCACTTGAACCTGACATCCTGGATGAATTTACACATTGTTCAAAAGACTTCCAAGCCAATAAAGGTAAATCGTTGACACACAGTGACATGTTTATAATAAATAAATGCAGAATTTACATAAAATTTCCTGTTCAATGGCAAAGGTAAACCATTCAATCCACACCTCATCATCAACAAAGCCGTCTCCAACATCATCTGCTCCCTGGTTTTTGGTCATCGCTTCGAGTACAGCAATGAAAAGTTCATGAAATTGATGAAGTTGTTTGACAGAATTCTTCAGATTGAAGGCTCCATTTGGGCACAGGTATTGGAATTTAAATCTACTGCTCAATACCTCTCTGTACTGTTGTTGTGCAACACATTCCTTATTGTGAAGCAGTTTATCATGCCAGTGGCTCTATTCAGGCAAAGGAATGTCATATTTAATACACACACAACTCATGTGTAAGAGGTACAAGAGCCACTGGGTAAATCAATATTAACTGTCACAAATAGAAACACTTTCAATGAAATGTGTTATAAGCATGCTCTTATTCCACTCTGCAGCTCTACAACTCCTTCCCTCTGCTGATGAGACGTTTGCCAGGGCCACATCAGACAGTTCAGCACATCTGGAATGATGTAATGGACTTCATAAAAGTAGAGCTTAAAGAGCACAAACAGAACTGGGATCCCTCAGACCAGAGAGACTACATCGACTGTTTCCTGAAAGAGATTCAGAAGGTGACAGGCACTAGATACATATACTGTGTTTCTTGTGAAGATGACATACACCACAACTATCTACTGTTAGTTTGTTGTACTGGCATGACCTTTCATTGTGGGACCACTCCTGACTAGTATGTGGTGAAAAGTGCAAAGACCAGATGTGTATTATTGCCATGGCCTCTGCCTTACAGCGCTATCTTTAAAGCTCTTATCTCCAACAGGATACACCCCTTTTTTACTCAACAAAACAAACAGTACTGGACGGGACAATATTTCCACAGCTGTCCAGTACAGATTAAAAACATTTTTACTTTTAATAAAAGTTAAATTCAGAGGTACCATCATAAAAGATTTTGAATGTCTACAGTTACAGTAACATCTAGTTGATTTGCATCAGACAGTTCAGCACATCTGGAATGTTGTAATGGACTTCATAAGAGTAGAGCTTAAAGAGCACAAACAGAACTTGGATCCCTCGGACCAAAGAGACTACATCAGTGTTTCCTGAAATTCAGAAGGTGACTGGCATGTACTGTGTTTCTTGGGAAGAAGGCATATACCTACCTACCTTTTTTTACCCTAAATAAAAGTTCACTTCAAAGTTACCATCATAAAAGGTTTTGAAAGTCTGCAGTGATGTGAGTTATATTGCAGCATGTTTTAACACATGTATTTGAATGTATTCCCAGAACAAGGAACAGGCAGATAGCACTTTTGATGAGGACAACCTAGTTGTGAGTGTCCTGGATCTATTTGTGGCTGGCTCAGAGACCACATCCACCACCCTGCGCTGGGCTTTCCTCTACATGGTGAAGTACCCTGAGATCCAAGGTAAGAGCACTGACCGAGCCAATGGTCCTTGTTCTTGCTCTGTACAAAGTAGAAAATCAACACCAGTGTTTCCAGTTCACATCCATTAACCTCATGTTATACATCATGTAACTACTAATACCCCATGCTAACATACATACTGTATTGGGCAATCACCAGTGTCTTTAAGTTGGAATGAACAACTCTGTGCAACAAACATCAACGTGTAGAAAATACTGTGTCCTCTTTGTTACTGGTTTAAATGTCAGTTTCCCTCCTGTTGCACAGAAAAGGTCCAGGCTGAGATAGACAGAGTGATTGGACAGTCCAGACAGCCATCCATGGATGACCGTGCAAACCTGCCCTACACTGATGCTGTTATCCACGAGGTCCAGAGGATTGCCAACATAGTCCCCCTCAGCGTGCCTCATGTCATCACCAGAGACATCCAGCTGGGAGGCTACACAGTCCCAAAGGTAATTAGTCATGTTAGTGTAGTAAAAAAAAAAATGCAGATTTTATGTCACATTTCATGTTGTGTATTTCTGAAATCTCACCAGGGTGTTACAATAATTCCCAATTTGACCTCGGTGCTGTTTGACAAGAACGAGTGGGAGACGCCCAACACCTTTAACCCTGGACACTTTCTAAATGATGAGGGCAAGTTTGTGAAGCGAGCTGCTTTCATCCCTTTCTCTGCTGGTGAGGAGCAACTCTACTACTGACTTTATTCAGTTATTCAGGAACCTGGAGTCTGTCCCAGCATATATGGACTGGTATGGACTGAGGCCTGGGATTATAACTGGGCCCCTCCTGTGATGAGTGTCACTGATCACTACACTGACATGCTGACTGATGGTTTTTTTTTCATTGTTCTGGTTTTGCAGTGACAGTAATCTGTTTTCCTTATAAGGTATTCTCATGGCATTCCAGGAGGAGTTGAAAAGATGATGAGTGAGATGTGTTGATCATTATTTCTGCCCTACTAGTTGACGCTAGCAGGGCCTAATGTTTTTTTTTTTTTCAGTTAGACTCAGTTTGTTTTCCTGCCTCAGGTAAACGGGTGTGTCTCGGGGAGAACCTGGCCAGGATGGAGCTTTTCCTCTTCTTCACCTCCTTCATGCAGCACTTCACCTTCTCCATGCCTGCTGGGGTGAAGCCCATGATGGACTACCGTTCTGGCATCACTCTGGCACCGCATCCATATGAAATTTGTGCAACATCACGCTAACATGTTGACATTAAAAAAATACAACAAAAAGCAATAACCCTCATTTTTCCTCATTTTCATCACTCATGATTATATAATGTTTTAGGGTTTACTTACTCACTAGGTTACTTAGGCTTTTTCTGTCTTACTTGTTTAATATTTTCAGTGATTTAATAATCACAGAGCCGACACACATAGACTGACAACCACACATGCACACAGTCACACCTAGGGGCAATGTAGAGTAGCCAATTAACCTAATGTGCATGTTTTTGGGATTGTGGGAGGAAGCCAGAGTACCCAGAAAAATCCCACACAGGCACAGGGAGAACTCCACACAGAAGAGTCCAGACCGGGATTCAAACCTGGAACCCTCTTGCTGTGAGGTGACAGTGCAACCATTGCACCACCATACCGTCCCAAAAAAAACTTTCCTCATGAACTCAAAAACAACTGGAGTCAATATGTGAACAAGCTTGTCTCCCTTTTTGGAGATACAAGTGTTTGACCGGACAGTGACAATGACCCTCTGCCCACATTCAGTGATTTTGTAGGTCAGGAAACAGCCAATCACAGCTCAGCCATCAACCCTACTCTTTGTCACTGAGCTGAGAGGTTTATGTGTTTTTATTACCTCTGTGATATGCTCCAGAGGCAAATATAAAGCTAGAGTGCCAACACTGTAGATTTCCCAGTAGATCAAGAGGCAGCAAGTTGTGAAGATGGATCTACTCTCTGGTGTGTCTGCTTCCTCTGTGTGGCTGTGGCTGGACAGCCGCAGTCTGCTCATTTTCACTCTGGTCTTCTTGGTTGTAGCAGAGTATTTAAGGAACCGTCGGCCCAGCAGCTTTCCTCCAGGACCCTGGGCATTTCCTCTTGTGGGGAATATGTTCTCCATTAACTTCAACAATGTCCATAGAGAAATGACAAAGGTAGGATTCAGATAACGTGTACATTTGTCTTCAGATGAGATGAATATCTCAATAGTTCTTAAAACTCTTAGGGGCAAGAACCACTCATATCTTTTATGCCAATAAAGGTACCAATACAGCAATGTAAAAAGAATCTATTACATCTAACCAATACCTGCAGTCAAAAAGTAAAAAGTAAACATATATTATGTGTTACATTATTAAATTGCTAATACTCATGTATCCATGTGCGTAAGCAGCATTTTACTGCTGTGGCTTCTAAAGGTGAAGCTTGTCTCACAGTAACAAATTTACAGGGGTTTAGAGGACTGGGCCCCCTCCAAAGGGTTACACAATCAATTAGGGAGTGTTTGTGAGATAACAGAGGAGATAAATAATGAGATGGCAGAGATGACAAATAGCTGTGCTACACAAATTTGGGTTTAGATTTTTGGACTTTCTTCTGATATTTTGGTGAAATGTTGAGATAATCTCTTTGGGTCTAAAAAAGTAATTGAATTGAATAGACACTGCTTACGTTGTAACAAGCCAAATCTTGTTACTTTCCACCACTGAACTTTTCACCAAGTCCAACACAACCAGTAATCCCATGCTGGAATAAAGCTAGATTTTATGGGAAAAACACAGGGTGTCACAAGGAATTTTATTTTAAATATTGACTGATGATACTTATATAGTCAGGTGACTTTCAAGCTTTCAGATTAACAGTTGTCAAATCCAAATTTCCAATGGAAAAAAAAGTAATACAAAATGTAAGTCATTTGACTCTTACAGCAACTTTAACCAGCAATTTTAACTACTTTCTCACTGTTTATTTCATCTGTGTTCTTCTTGTGGCAGTTAGCAGAGACATATGGGAATGTGTTCAGCCTTAAAATGGGCCCCTCTTGGATGGTAGTGTTGAATGGCATTAGCACTCTACAAGAAGGTCTACTCACCAAAGGAGACATCCTTGTTGACCGCCCAATACTTCCACTCCATGCTGACGTACTCCCCAAACTAGGTAAAGACTTATTTCTAACCTTATAGCCTAAAAACATATTTCCGTCACCAGGGCTGCAATAGTGCATAGATAGTTCCTACTGTTGGTGTAATAAAAATAGTGACACACAATATTTTTGTTGAAGTAGAAGTAAAGTCATTTTAAGGGATGAAGTCTTTCATATCAAAGGTTCTTTTTCTATATCCAAACTCTTTTTTTTTCTCAAACTCATTTTTCTCTTCAGGCATTATTTTTACCAATGGTCATATGTGGAAAAAGCAAAGGCGATTCGCCCTCTTCACTCTCAAATATTTTGGACTTGGGAAGAAATCCCTGGAATCTTCCATACTGGATGAAATCACTCACATGTCCAGAGAAATTGATAATCATAAAGGTAAAGAATCAGATGCACAAATCCCCACTGAAATGTTGAGATGCAGTGAACTGAAGTCAAATATGTAAACGCCTGATGGGTTTGACATGTGATCACCTCTCCAGGCAGACCCTTCAATCCACACATCACCATCAATAATGCTGTCTCCAACATCATCTCCACACTGGTTTTTGGTCATCGCTTCAACTACGGTGATCAGAGGTTTATAAAATTTTTGAAGTTGTTTGACAGAGCGGCCCAAATAGAAGGCTCCATTTGGTCACAGGTACTGCTTTTGAAAGCTAAACTATTAATGAAAGCTTTTTGATTTGTAGTGTTTGTGGATTCATTAGTTCTTTTGATGTTCCAGATTGCAAATATTAAGTGTTGCATCTAGAAACAGATGTGTTCTTGCTAGTAGTCTCATTTTCAGCCTTCTCATTGATATTGACAGCTGTACAATTCATTTCCCATGGTGATGAGGCGTTTGCCGGGGCCGCACCACACTGTTCAGAAGATTTATGGTGAATTCATAGAGTTCATGAAAGCTGAAATCAGTGAGCACAAGAAGGACTGGGACCCTTCTGAGCCCAGGGACTTCATCGACTATTATTTGAGTGAGATTCAGAAGGTGGGTAGAGTAACACAAGCAAATAAATATTCTGCTTTTCTTTGTCTTATATGACAGTAAACCAAATATCTTTGGGTTTTTCATTGTTGGTTGGACAAAGTAAACTATTTTTTGGCTTTAGGAAATTGTGATGGGCATTTTTAAGTATTTTATGACATTTTATAGACTAGATTTTTAATTGAGTAATGGAGAAAATACCTAGAAAATTAGTTGGCAGTGAAAACAATCCTTTGTTATTTACCACATGTACTTCTTGTAGTCAGGTTTTACATGTATGTTTTACATTTAAATTTCAAAAACATCAAATTTAGCAGTATTCCAATGTGTATTTTGGAAATGTTCACCATTAGAACACAAAGGAAACACTGGATGATGGCTTTCATGAGGAGAACCTGGTGATGTGTTCGTTTGATCTCTTTGGGGCTGGCACAGAGACCACATCTACCACCCTGCGCTGGGGTTTGCTCTACATGGCAAAGTACACTGAGATTCAGGGTAGGAGCTAACAAATGTGGACAAGAAGTCACTTGCAGTTTGCTGAAACAATTGCCCACCTGAATTACACTTACTGAGCCCCACTGTTACTGTTAGAGGCTAATTTATTGTTCCCTTCTCTGTTGTGATGTTGTACAGAAAAGGTTCAGGCTGAGATAGACCGAGTGATTGGACAGTCCAGACAGCCATCCATGGACGACCGTGCAAACATGCCCTACACTGACGCTGTCATCCATGAGATTCAGAGGATGGGAAACATAGTTCCTCTCAGTCTGCCTCACATCACAAGCAGAGACCTCGAGCTGGGAGGCTACACAATCCCAAAGGTGATTTCTTATACTGTGTTTTGCCTTGTCCCATGACATATACTGTACACTTGCTCTTCAGTAAACTCTGTCATCCCAATCCATTTTCAGGGTGTTACTGTAATTCCCAATTTGACATCAGCGCTGTTCGACAAGAAGGAGTGGGAGACACCCAACACCTTTAACCCGGGACACTTTTTAAATAAGGAGGGCAAGTTTCTGAAGCGAGCTGCTTTCATCCCTTTCTCTGCTGGAAAGTACCATTTCACATTTTAATGTCATGGATGAGATTGTACAGATTACAGGACAGATCATTTTAATACCCTCTGCATTTTGTTTTGCTGTTATTTCAGAAAATAATTAATTAGCTTTTTTAAATATCACCTGATGAGTATTAAGTTGAAATGTTCCACTTGCTTAAGCATTTTGTGTTAATTTAACAAACATCCCTATTTGGCTCTACTGTAGTGAAGCTACTCCTCAAGACAGAGATGTAGCATACTTGTTCAGAAGATAAATTGTATTATAAAATATAATTTTTTGGTTTATGTATGTTAAATTGCACTGCATCATATTTTTGCTACAGGTAAGCGGGTGTGTCTTGGGGAGAACTTGGCCAGGATGGAGCTCTTCCTGTTCTTCACCTCTCTCATGCAGCGCTTCACCTTCTCAATGCCTCCCGGGAAGGAGGTTGTGCTAAAGCCCCGTGTTAGCATCACTCTTTCGCCCATCCCCTATGAAATTTGCGCCACACAACGTTAAATGTGATACACCCCCTCAAGCTTTCATTTTCCAGTGGTATTTCAGAATATCAATTGTAATATATAAAGCATTATCGTAAAGCTCTTACTATACATTACAATTAGTGAAGTGTCACAATTCTATTTGTGGCCTAGTGCACATTTTAAAGCTGCAGTTATAAACATTTTGGCCACTTGGGGGCAGAAGATGTCAGCAACTAGCTGAGGGACGCACAGCTTGACATAGTATCACCTTAGACTATTGTCCAATGTAAAGTCTCCCTTTAGGGCTGTTTTTGATTCATCTTCAGTCTAAATCATCATCATCATCATCATAATAATCTGAGTAGTTTTAAAGTAATAACACAAAAAGGAAGAAAGGAAATGTTGCCTTACTGCGTTGGCACAGAGATACCTGGAGGTAGAGCTGTATATTGATATGCTTCATCCAATTTTATTAACAGTGCTTTTCACTTTGTCATAAAAACATGTTCACCTTTAAAACTGTGGGAGTACGTTTGCCAACATCTAGCGTCTATGAATCAGTGTGTTTTGCACAGAAGCCTTTTACCTGCTTACATATAAAAATTGCAGGATAAGAGGGCAGATATCAGCACTACACAGTGATAAGAATGATATACACTCACACACTGCAGTTCTTTTATGTCACTTCAAACTGAGACTAATAAAAAGTTGACAGAGTACTGTTATTAAGTACATAAGCTTTGTTAGGGGTGGTCCTGTCCCAGCATCAACACAGTAATTCTAGTTTGAAGTCTAAGCCGTCATTGTAAAAAACGTGTGAATGTGTTTGCATCGGTTTATCTTTATTGGGAATATTCAGTGAACTCTTTCAGTACGACCTTTCTCTGTCATTATTAGACAATCATTAACAAGAGATCAGAGATCATTTTGTAAAAAGACAATAAGTGTAACAGTATCAGTTTTAACTTTCAGCTGCCATATACAAACATTACAAATAACGAATTCATTGTACATTTGATTTAAAAAGGAAAATTTATCATGAAATGTAAACAAGATATGATTGTATACAAAACTGAGATAACTGTCTACATATATCACAAACCAAATAAACAGCCTCTATGATACAATTATGTCCCCTTTTCATGTCAAAATGGAGGCTTGTCTCATTTCACTTCTTGTCTGATGCCCAAACTGTTGTCTGGTACGTGAAGTTTCCTCATGACAAGGAGCTTTTAGACAGCATGGCTCATCTGCCCTTCGTCTCAGGACACTGGATTTTGTAGCCCACCCTGTAAGCCTGCAGGTAGACGCGTGCCTGGTTTATCCTGGAAACAACCACACAGCAGACACAGCCTTGTCACATTGTTCTATAATTACGCTGTGATCTAATTTCGCCTTTTAAATTCTAATCCACAAATATTACTTACATTTATTTATGTTATAGTTTTTCAAGACCTTCAAGACAGTTTTCAAGACCTTGAAAAACTATTTATCAGTAATGTTATGACACGGTTAAGTATGTAGTGCATCTAGAGGAGAAAATCTTGGAGGTCAGTTCATTAATACAATAATAAATAAATGTATCACTAAATATTTTAGTTAGTAACTTTCACCCATCTGCTCCTCCTACCAGAAGAGAACAACTTCATGAACTACTTTATGCTGGAGGCAGTATCAGTATTAGCAACAGGAATACCAGTAACCTGTATTTAGTGCAAAGCTGAACTCCCAGGGGTCCACAGCGGTCAACATAACTCTCCCTAAATGCCTTTCTCACCGCTCGAGCCATACTGACCACCGTGGTGACCACAGGGCACGTCCTAGGACACAAACACAAAGACACATCCATGAGAATAAGCTACAGTATTGTAATTACATGATGGCTCTATATCTGTAGGCTGAAAACGTTATTAAATGATTGCAATGGTTAGTTCTTACAAGAGTTGCTTTTGTTCCACGCCATTGTTTCAGAACAGAAACTGTTTTTGTTTTTCTTTGACCAAACCTACGCACATTTTCAACTGCTCGGCAGTGATGTTTTGAAAGACGTTTCACTCTCAAGACAAAAACAGAAATGGCAAAGCAGCATGCTTCACGTTATGATAATTATCTTGACAGTAAATATTCATGAAGACTCTTTGGTCTTTTTTAGCAAGCTATTCGATACTACTGTGAAAACACAGCGTTGTCATTTGTACCAGCAAAGGAAAAGAACATCACAGGCCTAATTGTATGCTGACATTAGCTGTAACTATGGCTCTGACTAAGGGAAACAATGGATGTGCTCCCATGTATTTTAGAAAGCTTCATCTGTTCTCAGAAGAGAGAATGATGAATAGCAGCCCGGTTAACACTGACCGAAGATCACACAGAAACGGGTGTTATTTGTGACTCTGTTCGTGCTGCTGTTGGTATTCATACTTACAGTCTCTCACAGCGCAGGCCTGCAGTGCCCTCTGGACAGGTGCAGGTGTTGTGAGGACTACAGGTGGCTCCGTGCTGGCAGGGTGGCACACAAGGGGTGGTCACCGCTACAGACACAGCACATGGCAAGACGCTTAATACAAAGTGAAGGCAAAGATCTTTCACACACATAGAATACACACACACACAAAGACTAACCCGTTTCACAGAGGCTCCCAGTGAAGCCTTTGGCGCAGCGGCACCTGTTGAGGCCAACACACACTCCATCATTCTTACAAGGCTTCTGACACTGAACAGGCTCTGAGGGAGACAGGGAAGAGCAAACAGGAATTTAGTCAACAGTAATCCAGCTCAACTCTACAACACTGTCACCTCCCTCACCTCACAAAGCAAAAATGCAGTAAAGTTTATGGCTGAAATTCACAGAACATCACAAGAGAACATTTATTGTGTCTCATTTGAATTTGGACATTATATATGACCTCAAAGCAACAGCACACAGTGAGCAGGAGAGCTGTTTACTACACTGGACTGTTTGCTTTGTAAGGAACATGACCTTGGGGATAAAGGTCTGTTTATTTTATTTGATTATTTTTTTGCAGGCCTGAACTGAAGCAGTGGGCCTGGTGCTGCACTAACAGCACCACTGACTGGCTGCCTGGAGAACAGCAAATCATAAGGCATTAGTTCCCAATTTTTCTGACCCTTTCATCTGAAGGATTTTTAGGGGACTGCGAACATGTACGAGTATTTCACACAAATAAAAAAAGTGTAACTGAAATATTTCTTTTTCTTGTATCCCTTTAATCTGGTGGTCAACATGGCAGCAATTTCTGCTTTGCATAATTTAGCACAAGAGGGGGACAATTCTCATGACTTCTGTTTTGATAACAGTCTGTTATTTTATTCTTTTACAGGTTTGGGTTTTATTATATTTAAAACACAGGTTTAAATCAGATATATGTAGAATATGCTCGCTTACTGCAATGTTTCATCATCATGTAACAATGGACAGATGCAGTGACCATGAACGTGTGGAAGCTCACCTATCTGGCAACGAGCGCCTTGCCATCCGCCAACACATGTGCATTTGTTGACATCCACACATCTTCCCCCGTTTTGACAGGCAGGAGTGCACAGGGCTACAAAACACACACACTATTGAATTTTTTCTCCTTCTACATTTTATCATGCAGTGCTGCTAACAAGCCTGGAGGCAAGAAATGACAGGCATCTAGCTTCCCCCAAGAAGTACCGGCTTGCCTGGAGTAACTGATGCTAGATGTGTTGGTGGTTTTGTTACTCACGCAAAAGACACTGGTGGCCGGTGTAGTCCGAGGGACACTGGCAGGTATCAGGCCCCACACAGCGACCACCGTTAGCACAGGGCAACTCACACACCGCTGACAGAGGCATGGGGAAAGAAGCATGAAGAAAAGTCAAAGCAGGATAAATAGAGATAAAAATGCTAAAAGATATAATGCAGTTCAAGTAAATTCAATTATAACCAGGTGGAGAAATTTGGTGTTATAAGGTTTGCAGCCAAAACACAAAAGGCCGACATATTATTAAAAAAGATGCCACTAAATGCTCCACACCGGTCCTTTAATATAATACCTGTCCCCCTGTGTTTAGAAACACTGTTGTTACAGTGCTTATTTATACAGAAGTGGTGCAGTCTCCATTAACTTTCATGTAAGACTTTACCTGTGTGGCAACCTGCTCCGGTCCATCCAGGAGGACACAAACATTTGTTCCAGCGCATGCAGGTACCTCCATGGGCACAGGGTGGAGAACACATGGCTGAAACGCACACAAACCAACGCTGATATTATTCTGTTTCATTCATCCATTTCTCACAGCAGTGTAAGGTTTTGCATTCACACCATACTGACTCCCTATCAGGGTCCTATAATCATCTCACTCTCAATATGACACTTAACGACACACGAAAATGAAACTTAGAGAGACACAAATTAAATCTGCATGTTTTATATTCCCCAAAAAACTTAAAGGCTATTTTTTGAAGGCTTTTCTTAACCATCCACCAGCCAATGTTCTGTCTGCAAGACACTAAATACTGTGTAGAACATTCACAAACTTACATGTAATATATGGATCCCTAGATTAGAGTCTTGTCTTTTTGGTCATTGCAGTAATTTCCATGGCAGGGCATACAACTGAAACCTTTGAAATATGCTGTCCCTCTGACATCTTCCTGCTCATCATCTTAAAACTGTTACTAATATCATGTTTTGTCTTTATCTGTGGGCAAAGCTGACATTTCCGTCTCTCCATCTTTTGCTGATGGTTTATCATAATGATGGTTGTATCATCAGATAATACTTAAAGCAGCAATGGTTCTCTCACTGACTGTTATTACATTATTTTGTGAATGTGATCACAACCTCCAGCTCAAATAATGTATTGGCACCTATCCTGCCAGAATATAACCAATATATGTATTTGCTATCCATGTACGACAATAAAGATTTATCTTATCTTAGTGCAGGTTTGTACCTGAGCAGCCCACACCAGGGTATCCTGGAGGACAGTCACAGCTATTTGGGGCCACACACAATCCGTAGTTCTGACACGGAGGGTCACACACAGCTGGAAAAGCAGAGAAGTTAATGAGCATAACTTTTTATGCCTAACTTAACTGAATAAAAACCTGAATAAATAAGCCCCTTTTTGCTAATACTGTTGTCTGCATGATCCATCATGATCGCTGCATGAGATGTATGTTGTCTGACTCACGCTGGCACTTGGTGAGATCATCGGTTCGAACTTCATACCCTTCCCTGCAGGTGCAGTTGAACCCACCAGGATGGTTCACGCAGAGCTGCTCACAGCCTCCGTTCATGAAGTCCCCACACTCGTTCACATCTCATGACAACAGAGGGACAGAGAGAGTTAAGCAGGTGGGCGTTTAAACCTCGACACAACAATCTATAAGACAGCCTGTTCATTTCCCTCTGGGCTGAGTGACCAGAGAAAGTTTAGTGTCTAAGAAAACTTGGCCACAGCTGAACCATTCAGTCATAGTTGTTAACAGCCAATCAAATTTCCGCACTTCCTTTTTCCCAACTGAGGTGATTTCTTTTTATGAACACCTTCAGCCTGGTGAGTGTGAAATGGATGAGAAGCTGATTAGATCTATGCAAACCTTTCCAGCTCTTTACTGTTTTTATCTGAAAGACTACAGCAATAAACGTTTCTAGAATTTCCTAGTGAGGTCTGAAGGAATTTAATTGATTTTTTTTCTTTACATTTTATGTATTCAATATCAAAAAAGCCCGTCAAACTTTGTTGCATAACCTCACATTAAATAACATAAGCTGTTCCCAAAATCCATAAAAAAATACAATGAAATGGTTAAATAAACAACTTCACTTCTGGATCAAAACTTTGCAGGTCTAAATATATCAGAGTCCACAGTGTCACCAGAACAGAGTAACAAATTAACAAATGTGGTGGAACTGTGAGGAGTGAAAATGAATTCTCACCCACGCAGCTCCTCAGGTCCTCCCCCAGCTTCCAGCCTGTCCGACAGCCACACTGGAATTGGCCCTCAGCCCTCACAGTGCATATGTGGTCGCACCCGCCATTCCTCAGCTTACAAGATGTAACATCTGTTCAGGTGCAAAAGAAATGATCTTAAAGAAAAACTATGCTAAAAGTCATGGAACATGAAGTGTTTTCTGTAGAATTATATAATTTGCTTAAAAAATAGTATGAAGCATTTTTAAAGAGAAATCTTTTATTTAATCTTATCTGATAATAAGAGTGAAGTTACAGTAACAGAAGCTATACCCAAAGTTTTATACAAGTCCTAAAGCAAAAAAATATTGTTAGAAAGTCTGTTCTATGTTTATGGAGCATTTTTAACATCAGTATTTCACTGTCAGATTAACTGTGAAATCTTGGCTGCAGTGAGATGGAACATTTGGAAAACAAGACCATGGAAATTTCTTAAATTCAAATTTTGAACATAATTTCTTAGTAAAAATCTGACAATATTGTTATGCTAAGACAAGGGATCAGGCCAGGACCCAAAAGCAATAACCCCCAAGACAGCCTAGGAGTAACTTAAAGTCTTTTAATGAACCAAAAATCACTGGAAGTGTCCAGGGCCAGGGAACAAAAGTCAAACAACCAAAAATCATCCATGCAGGAAAAAAATACTCAGAGACCAAACCAAACGAAAATACAAAACGTTCTTACTTGCAAACAGAGGAAACCAAGGTAAGTCCATAAGGTGGGGAAAAAAATGCAAGACACAGGTACGGGAACCATCACGGGGAAGACACACACTCAGGCAAGGAAACAGACTCAGGCAAGGAACAAAGACGAACCAACAAGAACACAGGGAAATAACCAGACTTAAATACACCAGGCAATGGGCAACAGGTGAAACCAATTAGGGCGGGGCAGACAATCACAAAAGGAGGGAAACAAGACAAAGACAGGAAGTAGAACAAGACACGATACACAAGGGCCATGATTTCAAAATAAAACAGGAACAGTGAACAAAACTTAAACTAAACAAGAAATTGAAAAGGTCCAAATGTCCACAAAAGAGATCCAAACAAAACAAAAGAGTTCAAAGAACAGCCCCCTTAGGGGCTAGTCATGACAAATATACATTTAAAACTGAAAAGAATGTCAACTCTGTAATGAACTTACTGCCACAGGTGAGGTTGTCCATGTCTAAAAGCAGAGGAGGAGGGCAGTGGCAAGTGTGTCCTCCTGGAAAGTTGGTGCAAGTGTGGGAGCAGGCGCCATTCTGGAGTTTACATTCATCAATGTCTGAGTACACACACACACACACACACACACACACACACACACACACACACACACACACACACACACACACACACACACACACACACACACACACACACAAGGTAAACATCTTTTTAGACACCCTTATCTCCCCTGTGCAACAGATTCAGTCTGGCTTTTTGTCATCTCTCTAATCTTCCAAAATGCGCCCTTAGGAGACTTATGTCTGGACAGAAGAGATGGAGACAGACACACACACACACACACACACACACACACACACACACACACACACACACACACACACACACACACACACACACACACACACACACACACACACACACACACACACACACACACACACACACAAACAAGCACAGACAAAATGAAACAGTGAGATAACATATTCATGGCAGTTTTTGCCTGTTCTGTATGCTAGTAAATTGCTGATGCTCATCGTGTTTAAATGGCTGAAAACGAGTGGGTAAACAGCGGCGAGAAGTGAATGAGTGTCGACGGGTGACTGACCCACACAGGTGTGGCCATCGATGTGCAGCTGGTAGCCGGGCCTGCATGAGCACTGGAAAGATCCAAGAGTGTTGACGCAAATATGCTCACAGGTCCCATTCAGCGCTAAGCACTCGTCCACATCTGGGGGATCAGAGACATTTATTTAACTCTTTTGTGATGATCAAACATGGCTCCATGTAAGGGGCTCATTCAGACTTTAGCCAAACACTGTTTGTAATTCACTTTAGCACTTGTTTCAACAAGCTTGGAGGGCCAGGTGAGAGGGGTTTGCAGCAGAGGACAAGTTAATAAGAGGTGGCTTGTTTGGATCCACGGACGAAAAGTGGCACTGGCTGTTGAGGATGATCTGGGGACAGACAATCTCTTTGCTGGCCTCTACTGTGATTCTGAACTCCCCTTTACCTGAGTGCAAATTGGGGATTAGGGCTCATCTTGTTCACAGGAAGCCAGCCTATAAGTTCCTTCACAGGCTGCAAAAGTAATCAGCTTGTTACTGCCACTAACTCACCCCTCATTAATAAGTGGCCATAATCAATATTTTTGTGACAATGTGAAAGGGGTTGTTCGTAATCATGGACCTACAGATAATTATCAACTAAATCTGCTCCCCTCTGCTTTACAGAGTGTTATAGTGAGTTTCAGGTCATTGCTTAACTGTCTGGTCTGTAACTTAACTTCCTCTCACTCCTCTCATAGGGTTCTTTTTGGCTGCAATAGGAAGCTGTTTTCAGATAACAAGTTTTGAAAACCCACCGTACATTACCTGCCTGGCAAAACCAAACAACAGAACTAAACAGCAAGACTATCTAACATTCCCCTCAGGAGCTGGTAAAAAGTGGTATCTAAGAGTGAAGCTAAGAGTGAATATTAGATGTACATTCATCAAGTGGCTATGCACACTCCAAGTGAATAATAATGTTGCTCTCTATTTGCTGGTTGTGCAAATAAGTAACTGTTTTCTAAATCCACCATATCATCTTAAAAGGCAGAGTGCTCTGATGGCTGAATGGTTACAGCAAAAGACATAAATGTCCATGATTTGAATTCAGCCATGGGCTTTTGTCGCATGTAATGTTCTCTTTCTCTGACCTATGTTTCCTGTCCACCTCTTCACTACTAACTGTCCAATAAAGGCAAAAAATAAAAAAGAAGGTGATGATATTGTCAGTGTTGCGTTCACAACTTGTTTCAGATGCCACCTCTTGATGTGAATGGATCAAGGCCCTTCTCCTGACCCGTGCTTTACCTGTGCAGTTGTGTCCACCCTGGTCCAGCTGGTATCCGGAGGCACACTGGCAGCTGTACCCTCCTGGTTCATTGGTGCAGTTGTGTTCGCAGTGGCCGTTGTTCATGGCACACTCATCAACGTCTGTAAACAAGGACAATCCTAAAGGGCTGATGTCTGGTGAGTGCTGTGTGTGTCGAAGTGCTGCTGGCACACACCAAGTGTTGTCTGTATGACACAAGTATCACTGGCAGACACTTAATGGTACTAAGTACTACTCATGGTATGCACATATGGAAAACACACACTCAAACCCACACACCCACACCCACACCGCTTACCCACCAAAACAAGAGTGTCCATCTCCATTGAAACCCTGGTAGCATTGGCAGAAATATGAGCCAATGATGTTGCCACACTGTGCGTTGGTATCACACCCATGACCACCTGATGCACACTCATTCTCATCTGGAAAGACAGAGCACAAGCTTTTTTTTTTTTTTTTTTTCAAATCAGTTCCAAAACTCAGTTCATTTCTATTCAATAAACGTTGTTCTGCCACTCGGGATAATTTTAATGGAAGGCATAACAGCGAGCATTAAAACACACGCACACAGGGAAACTGACCTCGTCTACAGGAAATAGAGTTTTCCCATGGAGCTAAGTCAGCACTAATTGCTTACCTTCGCAGTGTGTGCCGTTTCCCCGGTAACCTGGCCGACAAACACACTTATAGCTCCCAAGCGTGTTCTCACACACACCCTGACCATCACACACCGCAGGACTCTCCGTACATTCATCCACATCTGGGACAGAGATGAGGGACAGAGGAAGAGAGTGATACATATAGTCTCAGACTTTTTCATTGACTTATTGCTATATGATAATTTGCAATAAAATAGTTTATCATTGTTTAAAAAAGAACTGTTATCTGTGCAATTCACCACCCCCCAATTTGGCTCCAAGCAGCAGAGTTAACAAAGCATTCTCATATCATCAAACCTCAATCAAGTCCTTATTAGGCAAAGTGGTGTCAAATTTTGTCCCTATAACACTATGAGACGCTGCTGCATTAATTTAAGACAATATTTTCTTTTCCCAGATCCTTTATTCCCCTATGTTTAACTCAACACTTCTCATTACTTTCCAATAGAAATTTTTGAACAAACGGTAACTGTGGAAAACATTGTAAAATATGGATCAAAAATAACAATATCTAACAACACTCCTATAAAGACGACCTTTTTCAAAGACTCAAAACTTGGCTTATGATTTGGCAAGCAGCATGTGTTAAGCATGGAAAGCATCATACCTTGACATACGGTGTAATCTGGACACACAGGACCTATAGAGGACCAGAGACCAGAAGTGCAGCAGAGTCACAGAGAAAACAGAAGGAAGGTATAAAAAAAAGTGATAAGTGTATTAAGGATCAGATTTAGATGATAAGAGGGGAAATTAGTCATTATAGGAAAGGTGGAAGAGGGGTTGGGAGTCAAAAACAAAGAGGAACAAAGCAGGCAAGCAGCAAAGCAGCAGATTAAAGCTCACTATTCCTGCAAAGACTTCCTTCATGTCAGCACAAGTTATTAACTCTGGGGGAACTTGAGTGAAATATGAAAAAATAACGACACCAGATCAAATCTCGGCATCGGTCTTATCCTGCTGCGGTGAGGCTTAACGACAGACTTACCAACGCAGGCGGGGGCCTCCGCTCTGAAACCCAGCTGGCACCGGCATATAAAGCTTCCAGGGGTGTTCACGCACACATTTCCCAGTTCACGCCGACACTGTTCCTCGAAGCTACACTCATCCACATCTGCAGTGGAGAGAAACCAAAAAAATAAGAAGCTTTCATTTCACAGTCTTGTATGGATTCGTCAGTATGACATGAGTTGCAGAGGTATACCTTTTATGATCATCCTTCAGTTCTCTCCAAGTAATTCAAGGTTATTTTGTATCTCAACCTGTGTTTTTCCATAAATATGTTTTTTTTTTTGGGGGGGGGGGGGGTATTGTACGTGTTCTGATCAATTGTGAACAAGAATTCTGCCTGCTATTCTGTAAATATATTTTCCAACGCCCATACACATCTCACTGCTGCCTAAGTGTAGGTGCTCTGAATATGCTGTACATTGTACATCCACATTCCATAGTAACACACCAAGGACGTCAAAATGAGGCTCACCTACACAGCTTTGTCCATTTAGGGCCATTACATATCCCACAGGGCACGAGCAGGTGAAGGAACCAGGGGTGTTCTTGCATTCAGCGTCACCCTGGCAGGCCTGCAGGCCCGTCACTGCAGCCAGAGCACATTCATCTATATCTGTAAACCCATGAGGCACATACACATTATGACCATACAGTTTAGGCTGAATGATACAGATAATAATTTCTGAAATTCTCCTTCCAACATGCTCTCACACTCATACAGTACATCCTCTCTGCCTCACACACAAACACACACACACACACACACGGATGTTGACGAACCCTGGCACCCTCCAGCACCCATCAGGTAACCACGGAGACAGCTACATGAGTAAGAGCCAGCGATGTTAGTGCAGCTGGCGTGGAGACCACATGGTCCTGGCGCTTCTCCTTCACACTCATCAACATCTGTTGAATAGAGAGAAGATAATTCACCGCATCTAACTGCAATCAGTGTATAAACATAAGCAAATAAAACATGTGCTGGTGTCACGGTGCTGCATGTGGTATGTTGATGGAAATCCTGTACAGGATAAACATGTTGGAAATCATTTTACATTTTCATATTTGTCCTTTGAATGCAGTAATGATTTTATTCATGTTCTAATGAAACTTTAAGTACTGGTTTCTGCTGCTGATTCTCTCCATTCTCACCTTTACACTCTGCAGCTCCCTCCAAAGTAAAGCCCACAGGACAGGTACAGCTGTCACCAACCTTCACCATGCCAGATGAGCAGCCACAGCTGGTGCTGCTCTCCAGCATCACCTGGTTTCCTGGACACTGAGGAACAAGACTGGAGCTCGGAGAATTTGTGGTAGTCAGGGGAACTGCTAATGTAGAAGAAAAAGGGGCAATTTTAGGAGAAACTGAAGGGCAAGTCGAAAAAGAAATTGCAGGAAAAAAACTCACATGTGGTGGGTGTGTGGCTTGGTGTGGGTTCACTGAGATTTCCGATTGCATTCTCAACCACCTGATTGAAAACCAGAGAGAGCAACAAACTAGGTTTAATTCATGCCATCACACATAAAAAGGATGTTTGTAATAGTTTACAAAGGAGCAAGGAAGCGCTGTATGTCTGATCGACAGGTGCTCTTTAGTGAGGCCGGTAGAAGTACAAAAAACTAAATCACAGAAGTCTGTTTGCCTATATGCTTGAGGAATAAATTAACATTATTTCTACAGCTGTCAGTATTCTTCAATATCCAACAACACTTCTGGGATCTTGTTTTTAGGACACTTGTAATCCTGAAAGCTGAACACCAGAATCTTTAAAATAGTACAGAGGATCTCCTTGGTCACTGACCTGGCCCTTGGTGGAGTCAGTCTCCGCGTGTTTCAGGACTTCATTTTCATTTTCCTCGGGGCTGCTCAGAGGTTCGGCCACAGACAAAACCAGCAGCAGGGCTGGCAGGAGAGTCCCGAGGTGAGTCATCACCTGAATCTGTGTGGTGAGGAAGAGAAGGAGGTGTGTTTACTGAGCTATCATCAAGCCAAAGATGCATAAAATGAAAGAGAAATGAGAGCATGTACCAGTTACTAGTTTACAGTGAAATTATACTTGTGCATTGTGTGCAGCACTAACGCCAGCTACACAGTGCATGTTCAGGCAGGCAAAACAACAGAGGGGTAAGAGCACCCTGTTATTAAGTTAACATCAACCCCCTGGGCTGTCTGCACACAACAAAAGAAACTTAGAGCAGCTGCAATGCCGCTACACGTTTGAGATAAAGTGAGAAGAATTTTGTCTGATGTCAAGTTATTTTCGTTTATGAAAAGTTAAGACTTAGTAGCGATGTGAAACGTTTATGTGAAACGTTTGCGACAACAAACTCTGAAAAAGCATACAGCTGTTGGACTAACTCACATTGTAACGATGCGATAACACAAGCTGAGGAAAAGTAACACATGGTTTAAAGCCGACTTACCCGAGTTGGATATACTCGCGCTTAGAAACGGTTCACCGGGAGATAGACAGAGACAAATAGATTTCCAGATGTTAAAAAAAAAAAAAAAAAAAAAAGTGCTTCCTATCTTCACCAGATGCGGATTCATGCAAGTCAGCTCTGTAGTATGGGTGGGGGGGCTTTACGCTGCGGCAGTGACTCCACATCCTGTTCAGGAACTCTGAACTTCCCATTCCACAAATCCCAAACCACCGCAGAAAAGCCGATGTCGCACACAGGCCTGCGGGCTGCTGGGAGATGCCCCTGCCCTGAACCCTGACACGTTCGGTCAAGCCACGGAACACGGGAGGTCAAACAGACTTTCCCACAGAGTTCATAAGAAGAAACATAAAATCGATCACAGAAAATATCGTCAAGTGAAGTCAACTTAGCTCCAAAGAGCCCATGATGGCAGCAGGTTACAACTCTTCTGTCTGCTGTCAAACCGCTGCAGTTCAGTTTCAAAAACATCAGAGGTCCATTTTGTTATTTTTAACTAAGTGAACATTTCTGCCACTTTGCTTTGTGATTGAAGAAAAAAAAAAGTAGGCAATATGTAAAAAGGGTATTTTAGACCCACAGCCCAATCATCTGGCTTTGGAGAAATCAAGCTGTGTGAACCATGGGGCCCATTTTATGGTAATTTGATGCACTTTAGTAGACTCTAATGAATACCTTCAGGGCCATTCCATTTTTGTTGGGTACAACAGAGAAAAAAAACACAACCTATTACATCTTGCCTGATAGCAAAAACTTGTGTGACAGCGTTGTCAGCAAACCATCATATTGCTGCATGTTTCTGTCTACCAGTTCACCTCACAATTATCTCAGTTTTTCAGATTATAAGACAAACTAAAAAGAGGTAAAAAAAAAAAAAAAAAAAATCTCTCTCGAGGATGCCTTTTCCTGTTCAGAGGTTGTACTGGAGTTATCTATTCATATTTAAAAAAAACAAAAAACAAAAAAAAAAAACAAAAAACAAAAAACAAAGACCAACTGGGTAATGGTTACTTTAATTGTTCTTCCCATTGGAAACCAAAGGGAATCTTTTAATGGCTTCTGATGTTTCACATCTCCACCTGGATGTGAGCAATGGATACGGTCTAACATCTAGTTACAACAGATTAGTTTAACACACAAAAACAAAAAACAAAAAACAAAAAAACAACAAATATATCCCTAAGAAAAAAGACTAATTTCACAACAGTGTTTTAAAGATTTTGTCAGATTAAGATTATTCTTGTGAAGCCCCCCCCCCAAAAAAAACAAACCTTAATGCCGTTTTTAATGAAATACAGAGCTTCTTTACTATTCAAGTTATGTACATTGTTTTTTGCCTAAAAATATTTTATCAGCACATAATGTAGCAAGACTGTATCTGGCACAATAACTTTAGCTCTCATCTGTGATTTAACATTTTTAGCTGCCAGCTGATGTTATCTTTCACGGTGAAGGCAATTGCTGAGAGCCATAATGCAGCTGAGTTAAACCTGTTATTTTACGAGGCATTAAAATGTCGCAGAAAGAGGCACAAGAAAAGCAGCCACACTCTAATGCAACGAGGGAGAAAAGTGACTAGAAAACAAGTCTGGCAGCAACTAGTTAATACATTCAGTTTAAGGCAAAGGTTTCATTTACATAAAGGAAACATCACTGTAACAAGATGATTGTTGTATTCGATATTTTGTGTTACCTTAATATGAAATAGTCCATAGTAACACATGAAAAATACAAACACTAATATGACTATCTCACATAAAGAACTCTAACACAAATTTGGTAATTATGGTCGAAGTATTTTCAGATTTCTTGTTCTTTATATTACCATGCAGTTTAAAGCAGTGCACAATATGCTACAAAGTCTATACTGTCATTAAATCATTTAAACTATCACCATAATCTTGTTTTTTTTTTCATGTTTTTCTCAGTCCTGTGCTGAATCTGAGATGGCTATATAGATGCAGAGACTTCTTTTACGTTACTGGAGTCGACGTGACAGAACACAACACGCTGCATTAGCTTTGACCTTTAACATATACAGTGAAGTGGCTTTCAGCAATGTGCCATCGAAACTCAGCAGGGTGCAGATTTTCATTCAAATCAAAAAAAGAAAAAAAAAATACACAGATGCACAAAGATTTTCATGTATTAGGCTGCACTCCACATCACCACTATGCATATGCTGCCTTGAGATGTGTGCATGTCCTGGACTCGTTCTCAATTGGAAAGTTCACATCAATTTTTTGATGGGAACAGCCATTGAAACACTGTGTTGCAGAGTGCTACTGAATGAAAACTTACAGACCTGTTTAGGATTCGATGGTGCATGGCCAGCAGCCACTGACATCGTGCATAATGTACAGCCCATTAAAGATGATCACGTACAGTTGGATCCGACAGAAAGAAGGTCAAGTCGTAACAGGATGCTCTAGAAGGGCGTGTCCATCTGGCTGCCTTTTGCAGCAGGTGACACCACCCCATAGCTCCTCTCCTGCCATCTCAGCCACTGCATGTGGACCTCTTTCTGGACCTGTCAAACACACATATACATGCACAGGAAAAAAAAACCCAAATAACTTGCTTTATTTCATATGCTTAGGCAGTGCAGCAATATAATATACTTAAAGTACTAGCTTCACATTTTGAGAAATATGCTCATTTGTTTTCTTCAGAGGAGTTAGACGAGAAAATCAAAACCACTCGTACATCTTTCCTTAATCACGACAAGTTAAACTGTTAAAATGACAATTTGCTGTTTTAACAAGGGTTGTGTGCTAAACTAGTCCATAGTAACACATTGTTGATATGTAAAACCTAATCATAAAATGACAATTTGTTCTCCTTGTAGAGATGATGTCATTTTATTTGGCAGTAAGGTATCATTTGATTTATAATTGGGATACCAGTGAAATTAACATTAGCATTAGAAATCATGAATTTGCCCTGGCATCAGAATAATATTCACTGATAAACCACAACTTTCAATTCAGTACAATAGAATATAGAGTTAGATTGAATGAATTAACCCATTTGTCTAAATGATAATTCAGTGACTTCCAAAGGTTACCCGTGCAGCTATAATGCACCAAACACATGGATTTTGAGTTTTATAGTGAATGTAAAACACAGAGTGGTGTAGCCCTCAGACTGTCTGGGGTTGGCCTCACATTAACCTTGGTGGTTACATAAGTGCTCGGGGTCCTTCTCTTACGCAATGAGGGGGAGAGAAGTGGCAGATCAATTTGCGTTTTAAGCCCTGACAACTCCAAAGCACTCACCCCTTCCTGGAATATGATCTGGGTACACAGGTTTATTATGCAACAAAGAGCCGTAAACGTTCTGTGTGATTTGTTCAATATGTTATAGTGAATGGTTGAGTGGTGTGGCTGGTACTGACCTCTTGATTCAGAAAGCAATAGAGAATTGCTACAAGGAGCCCCTGTAAGAAAGAGGATATTAATCATCAACATTTAGGACTAGTACGCGTCATTAAAAGGTTGCTCATGTGGAGACAGCTTAAATGTCAGACACTAATGAGAGCTGATAGGCTGAAGAATGGGACTTAAAAAACAGGTCAGGAAAATCTATTATGTTTCACTCACACATCCAGCAAACAAGAGCAGAATAAATAGATTTCATACTTATTTCACACCTCTCTGCCAAATTAATTTGAATTCTCTACAGGAAGGGTCATAGGAACAAAATCCAATTTGGGGAACTGGCTACCAAATCAGCTTGTGCCAGATGTGACATGAAGTGGAAGAAGCCATTTGACTTTTCTATGTCTCTGGCAGATATGAACACCATGTGCCAAGCTCCCTTCAAATCCCAGCACAGCTAAGCCCCTTTACACTAATTAACTTATCAATACATTCTTTAGTAAGCTTTTTCAAGCAACGCAGTATTAAATCTGTTTTAGCAAAGCTTGCAGCTCTACTTGAACTAATTATGCTTCTATTGGATTTGGTGGCAATTAGCAACTGTTAGCATGCTACCAGGCTAAACAAAGATGGTGATCATGGAAAACATTCCATCTGGTAAATATCAGCATGTCAGCAATGTATGTTAGCATGCTGATATTACCATTTAGTTCAAAGCACCACTGTGCCTAAGTACAGCCTTTTTACATACGTCGTCTGGAGAATTTCAAGTTGAAATTTCAGTACCTTTCCACTGAACCAATTATTTACACATTTGTAAATTAAGACTCATAAAAATTAATTTTCAATTTCAACTTTCAAATTAGGACTAGTAATGTGAAGAATGAATTTATTCAGGATAATGTCTAAATTAGATGCACTTTGATAGACTGGATTTACTCCCACGGTCACTGATCAGACAACCAATGAGGGTGCATTACAACATGCATTACCCTAAAGAGTGTGGGTGCATTTTCAGGCTGTTTGAGCACCCACAATATATGGCTGTCAGAATACTGAGTGTTTACACTGTACAGTCAATGTGTGTACCTGGAAGGATCCCATGCAGAGCTCGATACAGAGGCGCAGGTTAACACTGAAGTAGTCAGGCAGAAAATTGAAGAACATGTAGTGAGTACCAAACAAAGGGATGAGGAGGAGGGTGGACTTAGTCAGGCGTCTGTTGCACAAAAACAAAGAAACAAGATGCAGGAGATGAAGCTACCTGGGGGAGCCATTTATTGCATATCTTATCTGAATGCTGCTCTGGATAGCATCACGCTTACAGACACGCCAATCATCAAAGGCCAATCAAGAGGATACTTGTGTTTGTGTGCTTCAGTCTGAACAAAGCTTATTTGTGAGTGTAAAGGTAGTAGCAGGTGCATGAGTCAAGGTGAGGATGTTAAAATGTGAGTGCAGAAGTAAAGTTTTTTTGTGTGCATGTATAGGGGAACATTTTAATCTTGCTGGTACAATTAAGTCAAGCATCACTAAACTTTCCTTTGGTATGTCTTTTATAAGATCCAGATATGCATGATGTGCTTCAACACTTTCAGCCAATTAGTGAGCCTATTTCAATTAGGAATTCTGATAAGCCACTTGGGAAGACAAAAGGTAGACGTGGCCAGACTGCCTAGTTTGTGGTTCAGTGGTGACTCAATGAATTATACATTGCCCACATTGGTGTAGCAACACTTTTCACACAACTGGCAACTTTTCCAACATCAAAGTGTCTCCTTATCAGAGTGGAAAAGTTTCAAAGAGAGGGAAAAAGTATTTCAATCTGCCCATCAGACTAAAAAAAGCAGAAAACAGTTCAAGATAAACAAGTCACAGCTGCAACTTTGAAAATGCAAGGTGGTGTGAGGAAAAGATGAAAGCCACATTTGATAAAGCAAATTTAAAGCATTAGGCCTAATGAATGCTTACAATTGGTAATTTCTGGCTAAAATGGACCTCCTCTTTTTCAAGGTCTTCCTGTATTCAGAATTCAGTAATGACAAGGTTAAGATACTGTACCTGGATCTAAAGGATTACCTGTACTGAGAGGAGTTATTGAACTGGATCAGCCGAGGATTGAGCTTCTGTATTAGGATTCTGATGATGTTCATGAAAAGCATAAAATTGACCTGTTGATAAAAACAGCAAGAATACAAAATTAAAAAATGATGTTCAGCTTTATTGGGCTAAAGCCTTGACGGGTATTTACCAAATGTCGCTTATGACAATGTCATGGCAACAATATGGGCAGCCAGGTGTGTAACTGGCCATGACTGGAGTGAGGGCAGTTTTGGGTTTGCTATTCTAATGTACACAAAAGAAGTTTTTTCAGATCCTTTCTCAGCACCCATCAATAAAAACAAAACAAACAAACCATCTGCATAACAATTTGTAATCTACTGGGTTCATAATTAAGGGTCCATCATTTTGTTTGTTTCAGCACAATGGGGGAATTTACCGCTATAGACACAACAATTGGTCCCTTGATGATCCACCAATAGGGCGAGTCCTCGTTGATGTCCCAGCATCTGTGTGAAAAGACATTTTAAAATAGGCACTTTAATCAGTCTGTGCAAGTTCTCTTCCAGGGTGATGGACAATGAGTTCAGCTGACTGCAGGATAAAAATAACCCCCTAACAAGAAACAAATGTTGGTGAGTATGGAGGGAGTGCAAATTCTAAGTGCGTTTAAGTGCCACACTGTGGTTTTAACTGTTGCACCCCTTACTTCAGGTTGCAGTCTTGGACACTGATAAATCTGTTGCAGTATCCTGGAAATGTCTGTAAGAAATAATTGTGCTTGTGGAGAAGGAAATGGTAGAGGAACTTTATACAAACTCTGTGTCCTCAAAATACATCCTGGATCCAATCCACAGGATGATGAAGAGCACAGGTACACCTGCAGAAAACAAAATAAAGGGAGAAAAGAAAAAGTAATGTCAGTGAGATGCAATCAATACAGACTGAGCAGGTTGAATCATTATTAGAGTTACCAGTGTCCGATCCTGTTGGCTGAATGCCAACTTTTCTATCCTCTGCATTGACCTGTGCAGCAAGAACTCAAAGTAAATGCAATAATTAACAGGCTATTGTGGTGTATGTGTACAACTGTTCTTGCCTCACTACCACTGACACAGGTACATTCATTGTACTTGGCAAATGGCAGTGAGTGAGCAGCCTGATACTGTATCGCACTGACCACTTTCATTTAATTCAAGTTCTTAACAAATCATCTAGATTTATTTGGTTGTTTTTTTTTGAAGAAATATTCAACCGACGAATATAATCAACTAAAACAGGAGTGACGACCACAGGGATGTAAACTTTAATTCAGTTTGTTTGGTAATTACAGTTGATGCCACTGAGCCAGAAGAGCTTCTGGCTGTATTAAAATAATTAGCTGGGGGATGTTTGCCAATAGCCGTCTCTTTACTTGTTGTTGTCCCTAAAGACTGTTGTGAAAGTCCTTTAAAAAACAAAACTATAATAAACCTCAAATGGAAGCAAACTATCTCAACTGTCCATCTCAATACATCTCATCTCATCCTTGGAGGACAATGTATGTTCCAGTGAATTTTAGCACGTATGATAAATTTCTGAACTACATTTAAAAATACACACTATTTGGCAGTATACGAGTAACCTCGTATTACATATGAACGAATATGAACGTCATTTTATTCTTTGTAGATAGTCGAAAAAAAAAAAAACCTTCATATCTTCAACAAAAGTTTGATGGACTGGAAACTACAAATGACAGTGCAAGAAGAATAACACTCTCTAGGGATATTGATAAAAAAGACATCAATTTTCTGAGATCAAAAAAGCACCAACTCATACTGCACATAATGTACTGGCTGCATAAACAGAGTAAGCAGCACTGCAAAACTAATAAGGACTTGACTACATTCACAAACTTCAAACATTCTGCACAGAAAACATGTTATACATGTTGATTTTAGCATGTCAAAAATGGTCAGATCATTTTTATAACCCACCTTGATCCAACATACATTGGATACAGAGATGAAAACTCAAGTATCTGTAAAATACAAATGATCTATTTTTTTAAGGCCCCTTACTTTATAATCTTTGCATCTACTACATACTACTGTTTGAGTACAGAATAAAAATGGTGCAACAAATGGTGGTCAGTATGAAGGGAGTGTTCTATGGCATGCTACATATAGCAGCGTGCCATAGAACCACTATACTTGGCAGAAATTTATAAGACCTTTTCAAAATTTAGTCTGCTGATCAGCATAACAAAAGTTGGGGAAACTGCACGTCAAGGTTACTCACCCCATCCCAGCAGGCTGAGACCCCACAGGCATCGGCGGCTGTGATAGAAGGAGGAGAGTAGCAGGGAATTGAGGTAGAGCGCCTCCACCAGGAGCCAGAAAAAATTTGCCATTACACAGTAGTGACAGAAGACCACAGAGGCCTTACAGGCAAACTGACAGAAACAAACAGGAAGGAAAAGGACCAAAAACGAGTTGTAAGAAGGGATTAGTATGAAAAAGGAGACATGCAAGCAATACATGATGAGGGCTGTGCGTAACTATGAGAACAAGGATATCGGCACAGATTATTTTCTTAATACAGCTGAGAACCTCTTGTCCTCAACGTCATTATCTTACTGTGGAAAGGGTGCAGTGGTTGATGTCGTCACTTGAGAACAAAGTAGTATCCTTTATGAACACCGCCACAGCTTTCAGGATAAATGTAATGAACAGCTGGGTGTGAATGAAGTTCCTGGCACATCGCAACCTCCTGTTGAAAAAATAGGCAAAGTTATGTCAGTTTTCAGTCAAAAATGGTGAAGGGAAAAAAATGCAGAAGGGAAACAAAACCAAGTGAATAAAATCATTAAAAAAGAACAAAAAAAATACATGGAAGTGATGGACCTGTCCAGGGTGTACCCCTCCTCTCAACCAGTGTCAGCTGGGATTGGCTCCAACCACCCCGCGACCCTCACAGGATAAGCGGTATAGCTAATGGATGGATGAATGAATGGAAGTGATGTTGCTGTGGTATCATTTCAAAGCGATTTCAGAGTGAAAAACATTTTCTGCATGCTCCTGTTTCTGTTAATCCAGTGAACCAAAGCGCTGGGCGGGCGAGTGTGAGGAGACCCTTGAGTGGACTATAGGACCTGCTAGATCCACACCATGTCAAAGAGCACCAGACTCCAAGAAGGACAATATTGGAGGTGAGGGGTACAACCAACAGAGAAAGGAGCAGCATGCAAGAGATTATGAGATGGAAAATGATGGTAATTTGTTTTTTTTTTTGTTTTTTTTTTGCATCATAAGACTATCACAGCTTTTTTCATGACAGTTTGGGGTATTTTGAGTCAATGGCTCTGAAATAATAGTATAATACAGTAAATAGTTAATACGGTTATCAGCTTAGATGATGAGTTAGACGAAAAGACTGACACCACTATTGTGTCTGCATGCTAAGTATTAAGCCAAGAACTTATATAACTCCCCATAAAACCACAGTTTGGCGGTTTTAGATTTCTCTATATGTGAGTGAAAATTTATATATACTGATGGAAAATGGATTCAAACCCTGCCTGTGACAATGTGAACTTATTTTAACATAATCTGTTCCTACCTGAATAGCAACAGGATCAACACAGCAACAACCAGCACCACCAGAGAAATGCTGTAGCCGATGGTGTATATCAGCTTCACAGTGGCAAAGTATGACTCCTCGGTCTAAAAGCAAGATGAGAAAGAAGATTTTGAATGAAAGGTCGTTATACTCGAATATCAAAGCTTTTCAAAATGCTGTCAGGCTTCAAAATGAATGTAATGTCTCAAAATGAGACCAAATTGCAGACTAGCTTGAGACTCAGCTGTATTGAAGAGATGACTGCAGCGTAAAAGCTTTTTCCATATTTAGAGGCTGTGCCTAATGGCAATAAGACTGGACTAAGGAGACAACTGGATCAACTCAAAAAAAGTACATGAAAAAGCTACTTAAATACAGTAACATCAGAAGGTGTAATTAGTGGATTTCCACCCATGCTTGTGTAAAACTTAAAAGATCATTTCAACTGCTGCTCTATATAGCACCAAAAGTGGTTTTCTCATTATTATCCACCAAAAACTGTGCTCAGTACAGTTACGCACCATTCTCTCTTTGTGAAACAAGATAATTTCAGCTATTACCTGATGGGTGACATTTGATTCACTTACTGCCCTGCAAAAGTATTTTCACATGATGTACATGAATGTCTGAATAGATTTTCTTCTCTACTCTTAAGAGGCAGTGAGCCAGTGAGCCAATCTGAATCTCAACAAGCCAGAAAAAAATTGCAGCATTTCATTATAATCTGACAAACTTCACTAAAAATTCTGACAAAGACCTCTTGAAACATGGTACATTTTTCCGTTCTAATTTAGCTTGTTTGGTGTGTCGATTTCTGAAGCTGAAACAGGGCATGTTCCCTTTTTCTCTTGGCTGTCTCCTTGTTCCTGCAGCTTCTCCTCCTGTTTTGTTATGCTAAGACTAGGGATCAGGCCAGGACCCAAAAGCAATAACTAGGAGTAACTTAGTCTTTTAATGAACCAAAAATCACTGGAAGTGTCCAGGGCCAGGGAACAAAAGTCAAACAACCAAAAATCATCCAAGCAGGAGAAAAATACTCAGAGACCAAACAAAAATACAAAATGTTCTTACTTGCAAACAGAGGAAACCAAGGTAAGTCCATGAGGTGGGGAAAAAAAATGCAAGACACAGGTACAGGAACAATCACGGGGAAGACACACACTCAGGCAAGGAAACAGACTCAGGCATGGAACACAGACTAACCAACCAGAACACAGGCAAATAACGAGACTCAAATACACCAGGCAATGGGCAACAGGTGAAACCAATTAGGGCGGGGCAGACAATCACAAAAGGAGGGAAACAAGACAAAGACAGGAAGTAGAACAAGACAAGATACACAAGGGCCATGATTTCAAAATAAAACAGGAACAGGGAACAAAACTTAAACTAAACAAAAATCTGAAAAGGTCCAAATGTCCACAAAAGAGATCCAAACAAAACAAAAGAGTTCAAAGAACAGCCCCCTTAGGGGCTAGTCATGACAGTACACCCCCCCCCCCCCCCCCCCCCCCCCCAAAGGGCCGGATTCCAGACGGCCCACAGTCAGACCTGATACACTACACAGGGAGGGTGGAGGGGGTCTGGAGGGGGTCTGGAGGGGGTCTGGAGGGGGTCTGGAGGGGGTCTGGAGGAGGGAGACAGGGGCCAGCAATTAGATAGCTGGGGAGGGAGGTGGGAGACCTCAGGTAGACGACCTGGAGGTTGAATCAGGGCAGAACAGGAATCCCCAGGTGGAGGCGCTTGGGAGGCCAACCAGAGGCGCGGAGCAGCTCAGATGGCCAACCTGTAGGGCGACGGCGGCGACGGCGGCGAAGACGAGCCACCACTGGAGGTGAAGCTGGAGGATGACAACGGCGAAGATGAATTTCCACCAGAGATGAGGGAGCAGGTGTCGACCGGACCGCAGACTGGAGTCGTTGAGCTGGCGTCGGCCGGGCCGCCAACTGCAGACGTGGAGAAGGCGTCGGCCGGACCGCAGACCGGGGACGTGGAGCTGGTGTCAGCTGGGCCGCCGACTGGAAACGTGGAGCAGGTTTCGAGGAGCAGATGTCGGCCGGACCACCGACTGGAGACGAGGGGGAGATGTCGGCCAGGCCGCCGTCCGGAGACGAAGAGCAGGTGACGGCCGGACTGCTGACAGGAAACGAAGAGTAGATGTCGGCCGGACTGCCGACTGGAAGCGAGGCGCTGGTGTTGGCCGGACCGCCGACTGGAAACGTGAAGCAGGTGTCAGTCGGGCCGCCGACTGGAGACGTGGCTGGGATCCCCGATGCAGGGACAGGGGAGAGTGGCTGGAGGCTAGTTGGCCAGAGGCTAGCTGACTGGGAGGCTGGCCGGGGAATTATATTACTCCCGAAGTGCTTGATCAGTTTGCTTTTAAAACCTTGGGTGTCAACCAGAGCTGGATCCGATACGAACACCCCCAACGGTACAGCTAGCTTTGGATACATCTCCACAAGCCAGGGTTTTTCTAAAACGAGTGTTCTGAGTAATTCCCGGACTAATTCTTTCTCCCAGTAGTTTGTGGCCTGCTCCTGAAGCTCAAGCAGTCTACCCAGATGAAGTAAGACCTCGGAAAGCTCTTTGCTGACAGTTTCCATATCTGCATATATATCCATATCCAGGGAACAAAAGTCAAACAACCAAAAATCATCCATGCAGGAGAAAAAATACTCAGAGACCAAACGAAAATACAAAATGTTCTTACTTGCAAACAGAGGAAACCAAAGTAAGTCCATGAGGTGGGGAAAAAAATGCAAGACACAGGTACAGGAACGATCACGGGGAAGACACACACTCAGGCAAGGAAACTGACTCGGGCATGGAACACAGACGAACCAACCAGAACACAGGCAAATAACAAGACTTAAATACACCAGGCAATGGGCAACAGGTGAAACCAATTAGGGCGGGGCAGACAATCACAAATGGAGGGAAACAAGACAAAGACAGGAAGTAGAACAAGACAAGATACACAAGGGCCATGATTTCAAAATAAAACAGAATCAGGGAACAAAACTTAACAAACTAAACAAGAATCTGAAAAGGTCCAAATGTCCACAAAAGAGATCCAAACAAAAGAGTTCAAAGAACAGCCCCCTTAGGGGCTAGTCATGACATGTTTCTAATTTTCTCCCTGACCTCTATAATCTCAGTCTGGAGTCTTTGATTCCCCAGGCTGACCTCTGTATCAGCCATGCCCCAGCAACTCTCACCTCAGGAATTTCATCATCCACACTGCAGGCAATGTGGTACGGTGGAAAGGGCCTGGACCAACCTCCAGCGGTACAGTTGCGGCTCACTGAACCTGAGGCGAGAGGTGAACAGATCAAGAATTCAACTCAGCTTCAGATTAGAGTCACCACAGAGAGTCAGAGGATGGACTGACACAAAGCTTTATATCGTGGTCTCCAGAGGATTAATCCCCCTGGGTTTGGAGATCCTCTGATTTTTCCTCTAGAGCAGGGGTCGGCAACCTTAAATACTCAAAGAGCCATTTGGACGGTCTCCCACAAGAAGAGAAAAAGCCACAAAACCCCTTTGACATCTAAAATGAGGATAACACTGTATATATCGATTTTTGTTTGTTTTTGTTTTTTTTACCTGTATGCTATGTATAAAAAAAAAACTAGTGTGTTGCATTTATGAAATCAATAAACTGCTACACGAAATTTTATTTCTGTATATAACAAAAACATTTTGAACACCGAACAAAAGACGCTTGGTTGATGCTAACTTTCAAATAAAAATACTCAGTGTCTATTTGAGACCTCCTCATATTTATGAAATAAAAATCTAAACTTAAATTATCCACCTGCAGCGAACCAAAAAATGCAGTCTGCTTTCTGTGTTCCGCCATCACTTTATCACGTGCACTGGAGCATGCAGTCACCTGTCAACCTGAAAATGTTGCCGCCGGATGTTGCACATCGGCGGCTGTGACGCCATATTGTGAGCGACAAAAAATTAAAAAACGTTTTATTTTAATGTTACAAGATCACCGTAATCTTCAAATCAAATTTAGAATTACATTAAAAACAAACGAACTAAAACAAAAATACATTTAAATTAAGTACTAGACACATTCATGTTCACTCAAGACGAATTTCAATGACATTGGTAATCCTTTAATTTTTCATTGATCATCAAACTACAATTGTAGTTAGTCCAGTACCTTTGTTTATGACTCAATACTTGCAAAACTAGTAACACTGTCAGCTGTACTTTGTTTTTAATGGTAGTAAGAATAGGTTGGCATGCTAAATTAGGATACTGATATTGAAAGCATCATTACAATTTTCTGACTTCTAAATAGTGTTCACGTCATCATCCAAGTTGTAATTATGACTGAAAAAGACTTTTTTTAAAGCTCAGATATATCCAACATGGATGCCTAATGTCAAAACAAATGAGTAAATGAATGACTAAATGAATAAATAAATAAATTAACACATCAGGATCAAAAACACCCTTTGCTTCAATTAGAATATCAATTTAACTTAATTTTGCTTCACTAGTGAACATGCTGCTCTCATCATTATCTCAGCCTGAAACCCCCCCGTCACCTTCCACTTTCATCATGTGATCCTTTAGTCACCTGTGTTGTTTTTGAAGAGCGAGAAGACTGCAGGACAGCCTCTTTGGACCGTTTCTCCAATGACAGCATGAGGCCAGCAGACAACTGCATCCCAGAATGGCTGACAACCTTTTCGAGGGAGGTTTAAGAGGAGAAAGAAGGTTTAAGATAAGTATTATTGTCTGCCCATCTGACCACAGCGAGTTTTTCAGGGTGATTTTGAAATGGAAAACACACCTTCATGGCTTCTGTTGTCCTGCGCTGCAATGTACTGAAGGCAGTGATGCTCCTCTTTCTCCAGCTGAAATATGTACTCACATTCAGGATGCAGACTCGATAAGGCCTAGAGGTAGGAAAGAAGGAAGGAAGGAGGATTAGAAGGAAGGGATGCTCTATTAGATATATACAGACATTTAGGCAGAGGATTTGGTGGCCACTCACTCTGTAATTACATGGCAGGGCATTTCATCTGTGTGAAAAAAATGCATGTCAGTTTATAAAGGACAGTGAGTCTTTAGCCGGCAATGCTTTCCCACTAAACCACTGACCTTTTGGCGAAATGCACCTATTTCTGTTGGTGGCATTAAGAGAAACAATCTCTCACTATAGTGCACAGAGAGTGGAACCTCGGAAAATTCATTAAATGAGTTTGTCCCTAAGGACAGAGATGATTGTCTCAACTCTGCACTCCATCCATTTAGTGACGCTCAGACATTCTTGTGTTTGTCTGCCCCTGTTCATCCCTCCATTTCCCGATGTCAAACATAAACAGAGTAACTGGATTTGCATTTGACTTTGGCCTGACATTTATCTCAGACTAAAACAAATAAGAACATCTTGTTTCAGAGAAAGAAAGAGTTGACGTAAGGCAGATGTTTGAGGGTAACATGGGGAGAGCGTGGATGGAGGAAATACAGCAAAGAGGACTGGAGTATCATTACTGTGTGGTAATTATCCTTTTGGCTGTACCTTGTTATAAGGGCATATCTATCTTCTGTGAAAATGTATGAACATTCATGTATTGTAGTAGGCATGTGTTAATTAGACTGAAGTGTCTTTGAACATCACAGCTAATACACCGGATGTTGTTGTTGGCAATGAGAGCTGTGGAGAAGATAGTTTTGAAAGAGGGTTGTGTTTTGATCATAGCGTGCATTCCTTACTAACGTTTCAAAGCACGGTGTGAAAATGAATATAGAAGGCTTGTGTTTGGCAGAATGTGTAGTGTCCATTGGTAGCGAGGGACTTCTAGATGACAGGAATGCTGAGGTAAAGGGTCAAAGTGGCAAGACAGGTGAGCACTGAGTTCAAAGTATCCACTGCTGCTTTGTAGTCTGGTGTTAGACTCTCAGGTCAGCTTCATACAGTCCATATTTATTACCTTTTCCTGTTACAGCCATTTCAATCTGCAAATGAACCCAAGTATCAAATCAAAATTATGCTGCCTTCAGATGCCAAGTGGAACTGTGAGTTCTCAAGTATAGCAAGACTAGGTCAAAATCTAGGATATAGCTGGTCCATGTGCCGCAAATGTGCAGAATTGAGTTTGTTTTGAGAACGCAACAGCCAGTGGGAAGACTCGGCCAGCCGACCAGTGGTGTAACTTCATCACTCACTTAATTGATAAGACATTCGCCTTTTTGGCCGGCTCAGTTGTTGAAGTCCAGCCAAGAATCAAAGTGGTGAAAGTGGTGTATTTGATTCTTATAATGTTTTGACGTAAATTTACCACTAAAAATATAAAATCACAATTTATTAAGTAACTATTTCATAAAATGGGTTTTTATCTCTGCACCTATTAAGACAGCTGGTGGTGAGTGCAGTATCTTGTTTGGATGGGATGCAAGACTGTGGGTTAAACTAAAGTGTCTTTTTTTGTTGTTGTACTTTCTGCTGCCAGTGAACTTAAGTGGTCTGAATCTAAAGGTCAGAGCAGCAGGCTGGGTCTTGTTTTGTTAACTTTGACAACATGCCACAACATTGTGTTCCCTGATGAAAGGTCTTGAATGATATTTTCTGTGGAGAATCTCTCTTAATTTACCTACATTTTGACATCATATAACTACCTTTTGATCTTCTTATGCATTTATTTTCTAATTATGCTGGCATGTTGGAAAAGATTCATTCAGGTTGTTATTGTAAGATGAAGAATTTGCAATAAATAAGAAAAGAAAAACACCTAAAGAAAATGTCACAGATAGAAAAAACAGTGAGTTTTGTTTCCATGTAAACATAAGCTATTTCTCTGTATGGATCTTGGATACATCATTGTCTAGTGAGGGAAGTGAAGAAGTATGAGGCACACTGTAATGCCAGCATGAATGAGAGCAGTGCATGTGTGTGTGTGTGTGTGTGTGTTAAAAAGAATCAGAGAAGAGTACATACAGGAAAAAGGAAGACCAAAGTAGAAAAAAGGAGACAAATGAGGTACTTATAAGCAGACATGTGATCATGACACCCCTCCATTTCCAAAATTACTCAAAATTTTGAGAATGTTTTTGCATTTTGTTTTGTGCTATTTTGAGGCTCTTATCTGCACCTTTGGTCTTAGAAGATGCACTTTCAGTAAAACAAAAACAGGACACCACAACAGGTTGCAGTCACAGTCTTAATGAAGTCATCTGTGTTACTGGTAGGCATACTGCGCAGAATTTCGTCCTTGTTTCAGCTCAATTCCATCTCATTTCAAAAGACCAGAGGGAAAGAAAGTTTCTTTGCGACAAGATGCAACCAAACTGTTAATGAAACGAAGCTTCAGAAGCTCAATTCCTCTGGGACCACAAACGCTCCCTCTGGAGAACGCTGATTTTCCCCATTCGCCACCTTTCCAAGTGTCATCCAATAGGACGAACTGGCTGTGTGCTATAAACATTTCCATTAAAAAGATCTGAGTTTCTCTGAGGGGAAAACAGCAACATCTGCACCCGAACAAACCCACCTGAAGCCATTTCATGAAATTACATGACTGAGCATTTCCTTGCATAGACATAGCTTTTCATTATCATAATGCAATGCGTTGTTGATTTGAACTGAGTGAGGGTATGATGCTATTGGAAAACATGCTGTAATTCAAACGCAGATTTGTGCTCTGCTATTTTCTTTTACTGTACTTTTATGATTAGAAGCTGATTTATCGGATTCTTTATCATAAAAACAGGGATACACATTTAGATTTAAACAAATGAATTTCTTTGAACACACACTGAAAAATATCCCCATTAAGTGTCAGTTTTATATATAGATAAGAAAAAAGAGCCTGCCTTTGAAATTAAAAGTCAGACTGTTTAAAGGACATAATACAATGAGTCCAATCTGGAATAATGTAACTTAAAATTCATTTGAAAATCGAGAGCCATACTGAAACTGGTTCAAATGGAAACTCTTCATTTCTGTTTCTCCAACGCAACCATTCACCTTAGCCCTTTCTCCTCATTTTGTGTCTTACCTGTCAACATGTTCACCATTTCTTTCTCTCTGTGTCTCACACACACACACACACACACACACACACACACACACACACACAAGATAATGAGATTCTGAGAAAAAAGCCAAAGCTTGTGTTTGTGCAGAATAACAAACCACTTTAGTAACTATGACAAAAACACCTACAGAATAAACACAATACAGAAAACTAGTTGGAACTGAACGCAATTCTCC
The DNA here is from genome assembly GCF_017976425.1 of Toxotes jaculatrix. NCBI lineage: Eukaryota > Metazoa > Chordata > Actinopteri > Toxotidae > Toxotes > Toxotes jaculatrix. The sequence continues at coordinate 8,249,688 of NC_054399.1, forward strand.
TGACAGTTGTTGGACAGAAATACCCCCCGTCCCATTTTCTTTAAGTAAGTAGGAACAAATGTGCAAGCTCTTAGCAGCATCTCTCCCTCCATCAATGAATGGGTGTGCTGGAAGTAACCTGTGCAAATTGCTACTAGTCCTCTTTGTTCCTAATGCAATGCTAATAATCTAATGAGAGGTGTTATTGTGCAGTTTACCTAAGAATTACTGCTCCTCCGTTCAAAGGTGGAAGAGGGACGGGTGTAAAAAATTGTTTACTATACCTCCTACAGGGAAACTGAACGCAGACAATCCAAGTTTGCAGTAAGTGTGCTCCAAGGTGGGGCATGTATGCAGATACAGTGGTATATTATTTTCTGCTAAACTGTGTGGTTACAATTCATTTGTTGAGCTATGAATTACCAGAGAATTAGGGCACTTTTATTAAGAGCGTAAAGATATAACAGAAAGCTCACTAGACAAGGACATCAGCAAAATCAGACACTGTATGTCAGATGGGGGTCATGTACCGCACATGGCTTTCCCTGTTTATATGCAAAGGGGATGCTGTGAAGACATTTTATTTTACATAAGAATGGCATGAGGTTGAGAGGATGTGAGCAAGGCTGTGAATGGCAGTGGGGGTGAGGTAAGAAGAGAGAGCCAAGACTTGGTGGTTACGAGCCCCAAGGGCGCATGATGTGCTCATGCATTTCAGCTGCAAGATGAGGGGATAAAGACACTATGTTGCATTTAAGAGACAGAAAAACAGATGGAGACGTGGAAATATAAAGATGTTTTGGGGCGTGGTGGGGTGCCGCATGGTAAGTCTGGATAATATGAGCCATGAAACTAAATGCCCAGCCAAAGCCCCCTTCACACTGCCAGGGTAGCGTGCAGTATGCTGTAAAAATGTTCTCTGAGAGGTGAAGCCCATTATCCACTAACTACCCAAAAAGGGGCCATCGGATTGGGCTCACTTTGCAGATGTTGCCTTCTATTTTCAACAACGAATGAGGTGCACTTTCACGCTACAGCCACGGTACTCTGGCACAGTATAAAAATATAAAACATGTTGAGTCAGTCGGAAAGAGAGCACAAACACAGTTAGTCTCTGAAGTTCAGATATTGAAGAAACTGTTTGATATTTTGGGAAATGCGCTTATTTGCTTTCCTAGCTGAGGGATGAGAACTTTGACAGAACTTTCATAACTGGATGCCACAAATGAAGCTGGAGCCAGAGGATGTTAGCTTAGCTTAACATAAAGACTGAAAAGAAGGGGAAACAACTAGCCTAGCGCAGACTAAAAATCTGCCTACCGGGTCACCATTTGCATGTTTAATTTGGCACAGGTTTTAACACCCTTTCTGACGCAACCTGCGTTTGGGGGAGCCGGGGATCAAACCATATATCTCTATTTAATATGTTAAGAAAAATAGGAAGTGCAAATAGGATAAATTGTGGTTTTATTGTGGGGTTTATGTGTTTGCAAGATGTTTTCAGTTAACCAGCTGCTGGACATAAGTTTATTTACAGACGGGTACAGACATGAGAGCAGTACCAATCCTCTTATCTAGCTTAACTCTTGGAATGGAAGTGAAGTGTGTTTCCTAAAATGTCAAACTTTAAGTTAGTAAGTTATACAACTGTATAAAAACAGAATTAAGCAGTCAATCTGCTGACTTCCTGCAGAATGTATTTAGTTTATGCAAGTTAGATGCATATTTGGACATTTCTAAGCCAAAAAGATTATTATTTTCCTTTTTTTTTGTTTTCCTTTCTTTTTTGTTTTTTTCTCTCAGGTTGGACATTCAGTGGACTAGGGACTTGCCATATACTATTAGTCTTGTTTGCAGAGATTAGAGCTTTCTTTCGAAATGTGTAGTGTGTTTTATGGACCCCGGTAGTTCATTATAATTCTCTGCAGTCCTGAGCAGTGAAAGAGAATAGAATGAAGTGGAACACGGTGATGAGTGTCTGCCCTGTTCCCATTCTCTCTCTGCCACGCTGATCATCATACCACCCGTTTGCTTGCTTCTCATATTTCTATTCCATTATGGAAATTAGCAAGGTGGCCATGTAATAATAGACTTATAAAGCTGATGATTAAAAAAAGAGCTGCTGTGAGTGTCAGCGTGTGAATGCGCATACATGTGTACTGTTTATTGCCTATCTTGCTTCTTCACAGTTGATTAGCAAAAACAAATTGTACAAACTAGACTGTAAATAGAGTGGTAATATCAGCAAAGATATTCCATTTTATTTAAATAGCTTTTCACTCTTTTGATAAAGCTTGTGTGTACAGAGGTTGAAATTTCATGGTATTACAGTAAATAAATCTAATATCTCCTATGCTGATTCCTCATAGCTTTTGCATGAACACTTTTACATCCTTACTACTTACACACACACACACACACTGACACACCCATCTCTAAAATGTATATAACTGAGTACAAGACCAAAAAAACAACAGCAAGTTACCTGTAATATAAACAGTACATTAGGGCTTATTATATGTCAATCTGCAGGCCACTTGGTCTATAAAATGCCAGGGAATTGAGAAAGTGTCCGTCACAGATTCCCAGAGCCAGAGGTGAGCAATTCAAAAGTGCTGTTGCGTCAGATCATCAGTCCAAAACCCAAAGTTTTACTCTGTTTTTATAAAAGACATAAGGAACAGCACATATTCACACCTGGAACCAGTATGGAAGCTGGAACCAGCGAATTTTTGGCATTTTAGCCACATATGTTAATGCATGTTTATTTACATATACTTACAACCTACAGGCACATACTGTATAAACAGTACACACAGGCACAAAAACACACACACACCCTTTCATGTCCTTTTGCGCACACACACACATAGATATACACAACCTGTCCCTTTATCCAATGTAAATCTGCTCCAAACTGATTTTGATTTAATGTGAAAGATGTTAAATCTTTACACACGTTAAAGCCATGATCACTCATGCAAAGGACACTGAGCATACTGCTGTGTTTTTCTTCAAAAATCATCTGATGGGGCTGCACTGCTGAACATTTACAGTAACACACACTCAGTTCACACACTTATTGACATTCATTCAGTGCGTGCATGAGACATTTCTGTCTTCGGAAAGTGATCAGGGTGTTGATACTACTCTCCTGCGGCGTCTTTTACGATGCAACGTATTAATGGTAAGAGTTACTTTGGATCGCTGTGAACTGCTGCATATCAGACGCCTGCAGACTCATGAATAAAACAGGCAAGAGAAAGAGGTGAAGATGACATGGAATCTATCTGTTTAGTGCATTTCATTGTTTTTCGTGCTTCAGTAAAATTTGTACGAAAAGGTGGTAATTATCTCATTAACAGTTGCCGCAGTTCAGTTTTTATGGGCAAAACATCTCATTTCTTGCAAAAGAGAGCTGCAAGTTTTAAGCGTGGAAACGATTATACTACTTTTACCCCCCACACACAAATGAAGTAAAAGTAAATCACTCACAGTTTGAGCCAAACACAGAGTGAGAAAGATCCCTCTGATGTGGAGACGGGACATGTTGACGGCTCAGTATCCACCGATCCCTCTAGCGTGGCGCTTTCTTTAGTGAAACTGCAGCGCGCTCCGGCAGGACGGGATGCTGAGCCCATCTCTCTCTCTCTCTCTCTCTCTCTCTCTCTCTCTCTCTCTCTCTCTCTCTCTCTCTCACTCACTCTCCTTCTCTCTCCAGGTGTAATTAAAACATCATATCAAGTGCAAGAGTTACAATATAGGAATTCCTGTTTGATTTCAGAATAAAAGTCGCGCACCCAAGCTCCCAGTAAGAAATGGTTGTACATTAATTATTTTTCGCATATATATCAACAGCTATGCAAAGAATTGCCACTAAGACTGCGACAGGGAGATTAAATTCAAATTAACGAAGTGATGCACACCTGTGAAGAGACACATCCATAGACTGTATAAGACATGGACGTAACACCCGTGACGTCACCCATTGGTTTCGGGGAGTCGGTTTTGTGACCAAACCATGGGCATTAGAGCTGCGCCATCTTGGATTTTAGTGGGAGTGTACTTTCCATATTTGGCGAAGAGGCGATTACTCTACGGGTCGGCCGCGGTCAGCCTGCCGAGAACTCGGCCACGTAGCTCGGAGCAACAGAGCTAGCCTAAGGCTAATCAGCTAGGCTAACAAGCTAAGCGGCAGCTACGCAGCCTCCACCCACTATCCACTTACAGTTACAGCAGCCGCTTACTGACGGAGCTGCTCTGTCCATGCAATGTCGGACTTTTTAAACAGAAAAACGAGACGAAATAAATTTGTAACCTGGTACTCCGGCAATAAACGGACTCTGGCAGCACGGAACACACCGCAGCAGCGTTCCTAACATTATCCGCTCAGATCCTCTATCTGTATCAGCAGCGAACATAAATCGGCAATTAAGTCATAAGCCAGCGGCAAAATATGCCGGTACTAATTAGTGCAAACATCCAGGTAAAATAGTGAGAAATTTACTTACCGAAAAAACTGCAACACAGACTCCTTAGACGGTCGATTAGTACAGTCTACACTACAACAAGCCATATTGTCACAAAAACCTATCCGAACATTGGCAAACCAACACGGACACTGCAGCCCCTGTCAGCCGCTGAAGGTAGCCGGAGGCTTCTGGATGTAGCCGCCTAGCCCAGCCGATGCTTTAGCAAAGAGCTAACTGCCAGTGCCTGTCTATGGGCTGTCACTCAACGTAACCACACCCCAATTTATTCAGCCTAAATAACACTAAGACGGTTGTGGTACAAAAAAATTCACCCCCCTCACAGTGTTCACGGAGGTGGAAACTATCAATAGAGACCAAATACAAAAAATGTACCAGGCTGTAAATATGTTTCTTTAGGCTGTAAAGTTGGCTATTTTAACATGGGGGTCAATGGAGAATTGCTCACTTCTGGAGCCAGCACCCAGCCGCAGCCGAGAAACTGCAGCTTCTTGAACGCGGAAGTGATCCTCACTGCTGAAACCTACAACTCCCCCCTTGGACACATCTCACTTTTATTTTGAAGGCAAAAGTCAGTTTCTAGTTTAGCCTGCAAGCTTTACAGCTGAGCCGGGGGGATTTGCGCCACCGCCAGTGGTTTTAGGGTTAAAATCTTCCGGCTCAGAAATGAGCTGGACTGTGTCGCCAAACACAAACACGAAATTTGATCATATGTTTAGTGGAAATTTGAGGCCAGGGTTCCACACGCTCACGCACAGGATGGAGAAATAGGTACTGGGTACATGGAGTTTTACAGTCCAAAACTCAAAGATAAACACCAAATCTCCACCTTAGATACGCTGGGACAATCAATTATTTGGCATTTTTGCTAGAAAATGTAATTGATTTTCCAAATGCCTGCAGATTAATTTTCTGTTGGTTGACTAATCAGTTAATCAACTAATTGTTTCACTTAATGTCCAATAATGTTACCCACACAGTTGATATACAGAGGCCCAAGAATGGTCTGATCTGCCAGTATTTATATGTCTCTCCATGGTCTTATTTTGTCAGATTAGCTAGGTGAGTAAATGTCTGTTCTGTTACCAGTGTTTCGTTTTTTGTTTTTTTGTTTGCACACCAGCAGTTAGTAACTAAGATTAGTAACTAAGATTGCTCATTTTTGCTCATTTCTATTTTTTATATGTTTCTTTGAGTGTAATCAAATCCATTTTTTTGAAAATCATACATGTGCCTATTTGCCCTTTTACTGCTTGGTCCCAAACAGATCTATTAAACATTCCCTAAGGTTAAACACAGAGGACATGACCTCAGTTTCTTCAGCTACAGTTGTGAGGATGTGTGAAATTTTGGTTGTCATTTTGTCACACCGAATCATAACAGAACTGACAGGTGACATTTGCCTTATTATCAACACTTCATGATTTATGGCAGAAGAACAAACTTCTACAGCTTTTTTTTTCTATGTTGACTATTGTTGCTATCTGTTTACAAGTTTTTGGGGTAATAAAATGTTTCCCCTTCCCAAGGTGCTACTCCACATCCCTTCAGATATAAATTTAGAAAGGAGGATCTTCTTGTTCTGATGTTCCAAGTTGTCAGACACAGGTTGGTGGTTGTCAGAGGCGTCATCACGCTCACATTTTATTCATGTTTCATGCGTGTTTCACTTGTCTATTACTAGTTACACAGAGAGCTAGTAGTGATAATTAATGCACATTTTATTCCTCTAAAAATGATCTTTCGAAAAGAGCGAGTAGAAAAATCTGTCCCTGTGTGACTTCTGACAAAGATAATGTAAACTTAACAGATTTCATATCGTTTGTAACAATGTATAAAATAATCATCACAAAGTGCAGCTCTGTAGAGAAAATATGAGGCTTTGCATAGAAATTGCACTGATTTGCACCCATCACAAAATACAAGAGATCTGACTGTGAAACACAAACAGATCTCTACAAAAGCAGCATAGAGGTAAGCTCTTGCTTCATTAAGGTGTGTAAGGTTGTGTCCAAAAGTGATCAAGCTCATTTTTTTTCCATTGTTTTGTGATTAAAAAAACAACAATAAACAGCAAACAATAGTCCAAACCATTTCATCACTACATCATCACAGAGTACAAGAAAAGCCAGAGCGTTACCTAAACATAAACGGATTCAGGGAGATTGAAATGAAAACCTTACGGAAAAATCATTTCAACTGAAATGCATAATATTGTGCATATTGTGATGTCACTGGAATTAAGGATTTATAGATTAGTGCCAATTCATACCAATTATTACAAATTACCACGGAGAACAAAGTGTAAAATATACAGCTACAAAAGAAACCTAATTCCTGGCAATAAGAGTTAATAGGCACTTTAAAAGTACTCATCAGCTGACAGCGAGTAATATATTTTAAGTGAAGGTCATTCTGATGAGACAAAGTCAGCCTGTGTACAGTAAGTACAGGCACTTTGCTTCACTGGATCCTATAAACTGGATGGGGAAAGCTCTCTTTACACAGGAATTAAGATGGCAGTTTTTCCTCTCTTGCTCTCTCTCTCTCTCTTTTTTTTTTTAGTTTTCCAAAAACATAAAATTAGGACATGCTGCCACTGGAGGACAATTTAATGTCCCACTCCTGAGATTTGCACAAAGTGCATATGCTTTGTTATCATGGAGAATCTGTGTTTTTTCCAGGCCAGTTATTAGTTCCTGCTTTGTTTACTTCCTGTACTGGCACAGTACAAATATGTTCAGATGATTCACTTAATAAACAAACCATGAGCAAACCGCTTTTCTGCACTTCTACTGCTTTCTCTAGCCGTTTGATTTAAGAGACTGCATAAAACTGGAAACATTTTAAACTGGCCATGACTCTGAAAAATATTAAAGTTTTTCCCTGGTGTTCATAGAAAACTTTTGCAGCTAAATTTTTGTCATCTGACCTTATCAGATTTCATATTGGTAAGTTACTTGTAACTTGTAGTGATCAGCATTCCTCAAGATAATTGCATAGACAGGCCAAACCAAAACTAAGACCAACAAAAATGTACAGAAAGAAACACCAAAATTAGACATTTTCTCTAAATGAACAATGTACTAATTTAAACCTAATGGAACCAAAGGTAAAGTTACTTGGTGTATATTAAAAAAAAAACATAAAACTTGCATAAACAATTGTTCTGTTTCTCTTTTTAAAATCTCTTTCATTTTCACTTCATTTAAGCTACAGTTAAAACAAGAGCACACCTGAAAACACTAACACCACAGAGTTAAATAATATAGAAACATTTCTAAAATCATAAAATACTTGGGTAAAAGCAGGTTTTGGGTAAGAACGGAATTAATTAAAAAGTCATTGAATTGCCATCTCTTAAGTCTCCCTGAAGCCACAGTGACATCCTGATGACGCCCGTGTGGGAGCACGTGTCATCCAGCTTCAGGGAAAGTCGCTTCCATCGTAGATTATGGGTTTCTCCATGGTCAGGTGGTAGAAGACTTTCTTGGAGATAAACCTGTTGGAAGAGGGTTTCTGATCAAAGGAGTGCAAACCGATTAACTGAAACAGGACGCTGAGGCACGACAAAAAGCTGGTTTAAAGGCCAAATGCATGCACACACACACACACAACAGTGGCAGAAAATGATGACCAACACAATAAGAGTTTAAACATTTCAGTCATTCGCATGCGTCTGCCACTTTGAGGGAATAATCAGGAGAAGGACGCTGGATGTCAGGAGTTTCATACCGTGAAAATGAGTTGTCAAAGATGAGCGTGTAGAGGCCGGGATGACGGACTTTCAGCTGACCCTGAATTGTCTCTTTATGAGAATTGCAGCGAGTCAGAGGAATCAGGACCTGAGAGCAGAACAAGGACATTGGTCTGAAGTGAAACTCAGAGTGAGATTCTGTCAGAAGTTCTACAAATTTCCCTTAGGCCATTCTACCTATAAATAAATACTAAAATAATCTTTAACTCTCTTTATGTTGAACAACAAATATACAATCATCATCATTATCATAATAACTGTAATATATAGTCAGTTCCAACACACGTTGAATCAAAAGCAAATCAAAAAAGAAAAAAATCACACAAAGGAAACATCGGCACGAGAGGGAGGGGGATGGAAATATGAGACGAAAGGTCATAACGTGTTTACAGGCCCTGACATTTTAAGAGCAGGATGTGTACCTCAACCTGCTGAGCCACGCTTGACAGCCTGCAGTGTTTTTCCTCAGCCCTCAGTAGGGGGCGCACATGAAAGCACGCACAGGGTCATTCCATTGTGTTTGGTAATGATTGATTATCAGAGCTCAAGTTAAAAAGGGTTGCCAGTCGTTCCTGGATCTCACATTTTTGTGCATAAACATAGAAATACACACAATAAGGCCATCTACCTTTGACTGTTCCACCTGAGTGTCAGTGGATTCCCGATAAACCACACTAAAGGAGATGCTTTTGGGCTCAGAGGAAAACATCCAGCTGATGGTTGGCCCACAGTCACTCACAACAACGGTAATCACACTGTAGCAGCTGGACTTGATGAAGAGCTCCCTGGAACCGTCACCAAACTGAGTAATATCATTGATACTGAGAGGAACAGCCATCCTGTAATGTCAACAAATGAATTTTATTACACATTACAGTGGAACTAACTCTACCAACACCAAGCTGACTTAAAAAGTTATTTATGTATGAGGTATATCAAAGACTCACGTGACTTCTCCTGATTTGAGAAGGTTGATCTCTGAGTCCTGTACAGTGGGTACGTGCTCTTCAGGGTCGTCAGGGGTCACATCTCCTGTCCCTCTGCAAAGTCCAACACAAGACACATCTTATTTCCGATGTATGAAACTCTTCAGTGCCGCAGTGATAAAATGACAGGTACAGTATATCTTTAGAATATTTCAGTGATACACTCCAGAACCATGACTATGCATTTATAATGGATGATGAATTTTACCCATAGGTCATTGTGTTATACCGTTTACTTAAGTTCACGTACATAATGCTTAACTTTTATACTGGTCATTATCCTGATTCTCAGCACAAGATAATTCAGTGTTACCTCATCTTCCTCACTGTTATCACCGAGCTACATTTCTGTATATTCCACAACTTAGCTGCATAAATTCCAGGGTGGATTCCAGTTACAATTTAGGAAACCTGTTTTTCACAAATGGAGTACTTGAGCGACTGAACATATTGTGGTACTTCTCATTTCTGAGAAGAGAACGTACTTCCCTAATTGCTATTTGCCACCTGAAGGGGGACAGAGACACACATCCAGGACACTCTAAAGCCTTTACTGATGAATGCTTTAGAGGGGAACTGTGACTGGGAAATGTCAGGTAGGTTTGAAACGAAGGAAACAAACACCTCTAATTGTAGCTATTACAGAGACTTCTACACTCAAACAGAATGTATTGGGCTGAAGCTGTATTTATTACCTTTTTTTTTTAAGCAGCAGTGGGACATTATGGGACACTATTTGACATCATTGGCTCAACCTCACCCGAGGAGTCTGACCAGAGGCTCAGAAAACGACCGGCTGAACCAGGTCTCATCACTCTCATCCCCTCTGCTCTGTCCCCAGATACACATTACACTCACATTTCCAGTGCTCCTGGATGCCGTCGGTCTTGCTCTCCATCCAGTGAGCCTCCTGTGGTCTGGGAGGTGGTGTCACTGTCGTAGACGCCATTCACTTCCTCTTCTGTGATGATGTCGAAAGCGCCATCATCAGATCTGTTGCTGGGGTCAGAAACTGGGAGGAATCGATCGATAGGTTTAATGGACTACGTAACTGAAACACGGTACAGAAAACAACCACCATCTCCTCTCATGCTACACTGTGGGGATCACGCAGTGTATGCATGTATGGCATTGCATGGCATTGCAAAAAATCTATTTTGAAATTTATGTATGAGACAAAGTAACTATAAAAATAAATCTAACATTATGCAGCATTCTTGTCTTTACAATAACAGCAAAACATCTTCTTCCTGTTTTGTCTACCGAATAAAAACTCTGTAGCTAGAAGTTTCTGTCTTTGTTCCCCAATTAGACAGTCGGTCTTTTCACTTCTGCAGTTGAACAAAAAGACTGAGGCCCAGAGAACTATAATGATAAACAAGTGTGCAGTGCCAAGTTAGTGCGTAGTAGTTAGTTATGTGTTGTTCTTCCCAGTGTGCCTCTCACCTGTTACCCTAGGGGTGGGTTTGTAAGGGGCTGGTTCAGGTGGTGGATGAGGTCCTGCGCCAGGTGGAGGAGGTTGGGTATCTGAAGGACTCAGCTCTGCTTCTGTGAACCTCTCCACCACTGCACTGTGTTGGGTGTAACATTCCCTGCAGCAGCGCTCCTTCTTCCCGCTGTGCTTGGTCATCACAAAGTTGTTGCTGCAGTAGTAACAGAAGATACGACCACAAAGCCTAGAAAAAAAAAGTCATACAATTTTGTTACTAAAAACATGTTCTTGGTGTCGTGCATGTTGACAAAGTGCACAAGTGCTGTATGTAGTGAGTACAGGAGGCCACAATGCCAACTGAAAGCTCACCTGCAGTGATGTCTCCGCAGCCACCAGGTGAACTGGCCCTGGCAGCCCAGGCAGTGAGTGGCCTCTTTATCCAGCAACCACCAGCGCTCCTCTGCTCGCAGTTTCTGCTCAAACTCCAGTGCGTCCGACTTCTGCCACAGAGCATCTTTGTCCCTGTTGTGATGCACAAACAAGACAAATGCATGCAAGTGTCATTTGGTGCTGTCTTAACAAATCCTGACCTGACTTTTTTCACTTGGATGAATTCACCTTGATTGCTAATAAACTGCGTTCTGTTGGATTAAAACATTTAATGCTTAATATTTCACAGCTGCTCTGGAGGCAGATGAATGCTAGCTTTACTGTAAATAAGCTGCTCCAACCTTGTGATCTTCTCTGTGTATATTGTATGTTTCACACTTCAGGATCTTTGAAGACTGAACAAATTTAGAACTCCATGTACTTGTACTGGACTGTGATTTCATAATATATATACTCATATATACTTCACACCGTGTTATTTTGGTTAGTTTTATTTTTCCAAATGATGGAACTGAGAAAAAAACAATGAAGGCACGCATAATGCAAGAGTACAAAAGATTGAAATAATGTGGGCACCTCACAAGGGAGTTGACAGAATCACTGTATTTGTGTATCCCTTAAGGAGATGAAAGCTTTGTGAGGGAGAAAGGAAACAGTGCTTGCTGAATCTAGCGAAGAATGATGTATAAAAAGCTACCGTTCTCTTCAGTAGTGCCTCTGTACCGCCCTCTTTCTTTCAGACCTGTTCTCAGTCTCAATCTCATCATCAATCAAACATAACAAGGTGGTAGACACACAAAGAGAAAACGAACTTTAACCCTTTTCTTCATTAAGAATCTCTCTGCCTGTTGCACTGACAGTGGTAATAGAGACAGGTCATACCGGATAAGCTCAATGAGCCGCTCTTCAAGGTTGGTCTTGGTTCTGTTGAGGTCATCGATCTCCGCGGCCATCTTCAGGTACTGGCTTTGCCTGTCAGCATCCACCGTTTTGAGTTTCTGCTGCAATTCCTCGCATTCCTTTTGCATAGCCAAGTGTGCTTCTTCAGCACTGAAGAGAGTAGAAAATGAATCAGTATTTTTTTTATTTATTTTTTTTTTAATCGTAAGATGAAATTCACAAGTATGAGTGGTCATGGACGCACCTGCTTACTGCGTCTCTCAGTTGCTGGATCTCACTCTCACTCTCACGAATGGTTGCTTCTGTCTTTGTGATGTGAGCATCTTTCTCGCCAGTTAGCTGCAAGTACTGCTCATTCTCAGCCTTTATTAAAGATTATCAGGACACATACATAAAAACACCCGTCAGTACAAACATTTGTGACTCTTGATTTGTCAGTAACAATAACTTAAACAACTCATTTGTTTGGTCCTCTTAAATATTTTTGTTCTCTTGAACACTGCTGGAAAAATAAAGTTAGTACCGGAACTGATCCAGAATAGTTTTCTGAGTCATTTCAGAAGGAGTTTGTGTATTTCTATATGAAAATCTGACAAGTTTTCATATGCATCTTGTACTAGAGGGGAAATCAAACATGTCATTCAGGAAAATCCAATATCAGCTTTAAGAGAGACTGAGTCGATCTCTTCAATTAAATCTAAAACATCCCACAAAAACAAATCTTATTATATGGATCTATAAAGGCATCAAATCATGGAGGAAAAATTAGGATCTCAAAGCAATTTCATGGAGGTATTCATTCGATTAGGATCAGTACACTGCAATGATTGTGCCTTCTGCAGTCAGCAGGTTATTTTGTCCCACGTGATGTATAGTTTCCTTTTTTTTAACCCACTCCTTCTGCAAATCCACTAACCATAAAGGCCTTAGTGTCTGTTCCACACTATGTTTACAATCTTGCACTATTGGCAGCTGTCTATCTGCAGCATTCCCTTGATCATATGTGGTTTTCTACAGACTTGAAAAAGTCTGTACAGTACATCACAGATTTTTTTTTTTGATGGCAGTGTATTTTTATATACAAGCATTTCTTTGTAAAGGCAAGTAGTCTCCAGAGATTGCAGAACACATTCTACCACCACCACATGTCTCCTCATTATGAAACCCTGAATTATGTGATGCTTGACAGACACACACCTCTAGTTCAGACACTCTGGCCCGCAAGTTGGATGCATTCTTCAGCTCCTCCTGCAGCTGGACTTTCACCTTGTCCAGCTGTTCGTTCACACTCTGAAATGTGACAAGAACATAAGAGAATTGAAAGAAAGAGAGAGTCAACTATAAATGGTTGTACCACATCACCTGGAAATCCTGGAGCCGTGCTGCTAGCATGATCTGGATATTTGGACACAATAAACTAAAAATAAAATACACCACTAATACATAATTAACAGGTTCTGACTGACTCACCTTCATCTGGGTCTGATGATTCATGCTCTCTGAGCTCATCTGGAACTTGATGGCCTCCACCTCCTCTTGGCTGGATTCCTTGACGCTCTGTACTTGGTCCTTGGCCTTTCCCAGCTGATCCTGGAGCTCCAGGATTGTCCCTGGAAGTGTCTCCTTCTGTGTCAGCTCCTCTCTCAGTCTGTTAGCCTCTAGTCGCAGTTCTGTCATGCACTCTTCTACTCGCTCTACCTCGTTCTCCAGCTCTTCAATCCTGGCAGCGTCGCCTGCCCAGTGCTCTCTGGCCTCTTCTTTTTCTGCACTTAGGTTACAGATGGTCATCCCCAGCTCGGCCATCTCTGTGTTTGCCCTGTGCAGACCCTCACGTATCTCGCTGTTCTCTAGGACCAACCTGCCATTTTCTGCCTTTAAGGTGGACAGCTCTTCTCGGATAGCAGTTACAGAGATAGCCAGCTCAGCATGGGCAGCTACTTCTCTGTCACGCTGTTCAATCAGCGCCTCTTCTTTCTTTTTGCACTCCATAAGCTCCGTTATGTGCTTCTGATTCAGCGCCTCCGTCTGAGCTTTAAGCTGCTCGGTCAGAGTCCTGAGCTCATCTCTTTGGGCTTCTGTCACCTCCAGCTGTGCTTGGGATTTAAGCTTTTCCTCCTCAGACCTCTGTACCTGCACCCTGAGGTCCAGGATCTCTGCCTGGAGCCTGGACGCTTCCTTCATGCTTACCTCCAACTGGCCCTCAACCACACTCAGTTTGCCAGTCACTTCTTGGTTTTCCTTTGCTTGGACAGAACTCCTCTCCAGCTGAGATTTCTCCATTGCCTGCTTCTCCCTTTCGATCACTTCTGTCTGTCTAGCACAGGTTGCTTCTGCATCAGCTTTGGCCGTCTCGAGCTCCTTCTCCCTGGCCTCCAGGGTTTTTAACCTGGACTGGAGCTCAACAAGGTTCTTCTCTTTGCTCTCTAGCTCTGCCTCTTTGGTTTGGAGCTGTTCTTGAAGACTGGCTTCATTCTTGCGTGAAGCTCCTAAATTCTTCTCCAACTCACCGATCTGCCCATGAACACTCTTCAGGTCTGCTTGCATGCGGTTAAGAGCTGCTTTCACAGTGTCCTGCTCCTCTCTCAGACTCTGGTTCTCCTGCTCAAGCTGCTTGGATGTACTCTCGGAGAGCTTTGCGGCCATGGTGGCTCGCTGCAGACTCTCATCCAACATGCGGTTCTCCTCACGCAACCGCTTCTCTTTTTCATCCACTGTCACCTTGGTATCATCCAGCAGGCCTCGGAGCTGTTTCTCTGAAGCCCTTAGAGTTGCTAATTCAGCTTCAAGCGATGCTCTGTTGTCTGCCATCTCCTTCTTCAACTCCTCGTTTTTCTTCACCGTGATCAGCAGCTTCTCATTCAGTTCCATTAAATTTGCGCACTGTGTCTTGTAATCTTCTATCTTCGTGGTCTTTTCTTTGACGTTACCCTCCAGCTCGGCAACACTAGTTGTCAGTTTCTCCTTTTCCATGTTGAGGCTTTGGTACTTGGCTTCTAGCTGTTGTAGTGTCTTGCAGGTGGAGGTTAGCTCTGTGTCTTTCCTTTCAACCTGATCTTTTAGAGCACTGACTTCTAATTCTAAAGTCTCTCTTAAGCCTCCAACATTCTTCTGCATTTCATCCTTATCTTCTTGTACCGTCCTCTTCACCACCTCCATCTCTTTTTCTTTCTCCTCTAGAGCTCTTTGGAGGTCCTGCAGCTGCCTTTGTAGGTTGTTCGCCTCCTTCTCTCTCAAAGTCAATGCCCCCTGCAGCTTGTCAAGGGCACTGCACTGTTCTTCCATTTTTGCCTCCAACTTGTTCCTCTCCTCAGAGGTCGACGTAACTAATGCTCCAAACTTTGTTTCACCTTCATTTACAGCCGCCTCCTTGAGTCTCAGCTCTTCCTCTAGCCTTGCTGCCTGCCTCCTCTTCTCCTCTACCTCTGCAACAGCTTCCATTTTCCCTTTCTCTGCCTCTTTCAGTCTGTCCAGCAACTCGTGTATCTTTTGTGCTGAATCAAAGTAGTTGGCTGCCTGTTGGCCCTTCTCACTCAGAACCCCATCCAACTTGGCCATGAGCTCTATGTTCTTTGCATCAGTTACTGCCAACTTTTCTTGGAGCAGGCGCCGTTCAGCCTCCATGGCTTTCTCCCTAGTCCTGAGTGCTTCCATCTCTCTGGACATGGACTCCTCTCTCCCTTTCCTAGCCTTGAGTTCTGACTGCAAGCCCTGTTGCTCCTCTTGGGCAGCAAGCGACACATCCAGCTGCCTCTGCAGCTCCACGACTACGCCCCTGAGCTCAGCAGCCTCCTCGCCCAGCTGCTGCACTTTATCAAGGAGTTCCCGCTGCTTCAGCTCTGACTGGTCCAGCTCTAGGCGAAGGTCCTCAACTGTGCTGACATCTTCAGTGCAGGCAGGCAGGGACTCATTCAGGTCATTCAGCAGGCCATGACCATAGTCAGGGCTAGAGGGAAACTCAGGTGCTTGCTAGACAGTTGTAAGAGAAACCAAAGGAGAAGGGAAGGAGTGATGAACATCCTGTAATAATTTTAAAATTACGATAAAATGACAGGATATTATTGGAGATATAGGTCACTTACCTGGGAGTAGGTACTGGCCAGACTGTTAATGCTGGAACTGCGACTGGGTGGTTTCCACATGTGGCCAGGTGAGTTTGCACTTCCCAGTGTCCTCCTGTTCATCAAAAAGGAAATGTAATACTGTAAACACTGTAAATATCACACATCCTGACTAAACTACAAAGCTGGAGCAAAGGAAGTCCTGTGTTTGGACACATTTGCTTCTGTGACCATTTCTTAATGCTCATTCAGATATCTGACATCAATTTTATAGTTTTTATTTGCTCTACCTGTTGTTTTCGAGATTTCTTACCTTGCAAAAGTGGGCCAAGAGGCATCAAGATCATGCCCTCTGGAAGCGACATCAAACTGGACCTCATTGAGTTCATACAGGTGATTGATGATATCAACACTAAGGTGGGGCTTCAGGAAGGGACTTCTTGCATAGTACCAGTCACTGCAGAAAAGGAGAAGCGGGAGAGGTCAAATTAATACATAGCGGAACAACTAGAAACAATTATAGTGGCTGAAAAAGGAACTTCACATTATAGTCCATAACACTCATCAGAGGACAATGACATCTCAACCAGGAAATTAAGAAATTCCTTAAAAATATGTAAAGGGTCTATAGCACAAAATAACAGTGGCATTCCACTTTAAGATTACGATTATTATTTGTAGTTTCTCAATTTGGCAACAGCTCTCCAGTGTAATGCTGTAGATATGCATGGTAGATGGTAAATCATTGAAAACAGTAATTTAATACTTATTAATAATTAAACTGCTCTTTCTACCCGTCACCTTGGTATCTGCTAAAGCAGCAGGCCCATTTCACAGAAAGAGGAAATGAAATGTCTTATAGCCTCTATCCAATGTTCACAGACCTTGCAATCCACAAACAAACATTCAACACAAAATCTTCATGTCTAAATTTAAGAAAAACAACAACACTGCAAGGGGACTTCATTAGTCTGACAGTCTTACCTGGTGACTCTGTGGTTCATTAGGCACTGCTGCAGTGTGTCAGCCAGTCGCTGATGTACGAGGGAGTAGCGAATGAATGCTCGTCCCTTCCCCAGAGACGTCTTCAGCTATCAAAGTAGAAGAAGACCTTATTTTACACTGAGCTTTTAAACGGTGTTCACCTCACACTCCAGGGATATTCCACACATCAAAAACTACAAAGTAAATGAGAACTGATTATTTCATTATTTATTGCTCAACTTGTCCAAAAAAACTGTTTCATAAAGTGATGTTATATGTATCCAATTAAAGCTTGTTGAAATGCAACAGCTACTATTTTGTCATTTTTCATGAGAAATATGTAAAATTTAAAAGAGGACAAAAAAAATGTTGAAGGAGTGCAAAATATATAGAACTACTTTCTACGGATCTGAGAGGTAAACTGATATTATTAATGATCAGTATATAATCAGTGCTACATCGGTCCTGTCAGTGTACGCAAAAAAAAAACAAAAAAAACAAAAAACAAACACTTCATACTTCAGTGATGGATTTGACAAAGCGGATCCCATCATTGGCCCCTTTGATCTTAGCCAGACAGTCATTGAAGTAATCCCAATAGTCCTTCTTTGTACCAAGAAAGGTGGTCTTCTCCTTCTGGTCAAACTGAGAGAAAAGATACAGTTGGAATAAAAAACTGTTAAATGTTGATTATTTTATGTGGGATATGTTGTGGGATATGTAAGCTGCTGCACTCATGCAAGGATCTGTGTTTTGTTAATATTTAACCCCTTTATATTTCTAACTAGGAGTATCTCATTTGAAATCAAATTATTTTTTCCCATCTTCAGTGAATAATTCAGATTCATACCTGTAGCAGGTACTCCAGCTTGTAGGAGAATTTGTGCAGGTTGGTGCTGTCATCTGTGATAGGCTCCCCACTTTCCCTGTATTCCTTCGCAAGCTCTGCAACAGCCTCTGAAATTTGCAGATACAAACACAGATATGAGTTCAAGAATGAACAAATATTTCTTAGATAACAAGTAACACCAACATAAACCTGGGAAAACCCATTCAAAATATACTTGTCTTATAAATATATAAAATTAAAAATTAATTTTAATAGCAAGGGTTCGTGCAGATAATACATTTGTCCTGTTATCAGGGACACAAGAAGCAGGATAAAAAAAATAGGACCATTAAAATTTCCTTAGAAAGTTCAATTTGGCAAAATAACTGAGAAGAAATGGAAAGTTACTGTGGTTTCACTTCTTGGTGCACTTTCAGTTACACACACACACAGACCTTTCTAGTGCCTTAATCTTCCCATTTTTTTGCAGTGCCACTTTCTTCAACCACAGTCAGGCTGTACATTTAAAACTTGCCTCGTATCCATCGTAAAAACTGGAAGGACACCCGTGATGGATGCACCCTTAGCACACACTCTCTGTCTCGCTGCATGCTGACAGAGGCCGCCACCACACCCTTACTACACAAACATGAGGCCAGATGTATGCTTTCCCAAATGATGTGAAGACCAGCAGAGGTCAGATAGTTCCAGGCTTAAGGATTGTCCTCAGACCCGACACTGAGACTGAGACTGAGGTCATGACACCACGGCAAACCTTTCTGACTCTTCTCTCTCTTCTCTGCAGTCACACCATGTCATCGAACGACTGCCTGCTGCCAGTCTATTCACACACACAGAGACGAACAGGCACACACACACACACACATAAGGCTGGCGTACCATGCAGATCTCGGATAATCCTCTGGAGTTGGCTCTCCCCAACAGCAGCCCCAGTAGCCATGGCCCCACCGCTCTCTCCCTGGCAACCAGGGGTCACAGGGTCACATCCAGTCTGCTGAATCAGAGAATCAGAATCAGTCAGGAACAAAAGACTGACATGAATAGTCCAACATACTGTCTCATGCATGGGCAAACATGTACACACAATTCTGCTAAACATTAATGAGAATTTTTCCACAGCTTTCATGATGGCTACATTGCTCAATTCTGTGCAGAAAGTGCAGCTCTTGGGCTCGAAAGCCAGTCTGACAAAGATGTAATGGTAACAGCAAACAGGCATGGCATGCTGGAAATTGTCCTAATGTAAACAGAGTTATTTTTCACTAGAATCTATATTCATTACCCACAGAAAAAGGGGAATACATTCAAAACGTACAGTTCTCACACTTTGTATTATCATACAATATCTGAGTTTACACCACTGCTTTCATATAAAGTTCATTTTATTATATTCGTTAAGACTGTTAAAAGAAATGCTGCTTCCACTGTGTTCATAAAATCATGGCTGCAAAGATCACCGTGTTGTTGAGTCAACACTTCTCTGACACAGTGTCAGCTAAAATGAGATTTATAACATTCACAGAGGTAGTGTTCATGGCAGATA
Source organism: Toxotes jaculatrix (assembly GCF_017976425.1). NCBI lineage: Eukaryota > Metazoa > Chordata > Actinopteri > Toxotidae > Toxotes > Toxotes jaculatrix. The sequence goes on from NC_054399.1 coordinate 8,269,057, forward strand.
TTACCGGATATTATGTAGGTGTTTTTACTTCTTGTTTATGTGTCTCCCTGTTTATGGGGAAGTAAACAAAGCATAAGTGCTGAATATGGCACCTGAATAGCGTTTATACTGTGGCAGCGTAAGACCAACACCTTACATTTTAATACACGAGCATTCACACTGGGGTTAAAGTTCAACCTCATTTTATGATTTGTCTGACGTTGAGCTAACGGCTAACTAATTAGTGAGTTGTGAAAAGATCAATAACAATTTTACAACATTAGCTATCGCCTCCTACAGTGCTAATATTACTTCTCTTACATCTATTAACGACAAACAGAACACTTATCTGTTGTTTAAGCGTTTACAAACGACCTTTTTTTTAGTTCTCAGTAAGTTTTAGCTTGACACTGATCATTTGGCAAGACATTTTGAAAACAACCGTGACATTAGCGGGACACAATAGCTTAGGTAATGTTAAACGTCTCTAGATAGTTGGTGGTGAAAAAAAACGCGAACAAAAAGAATAATAACTTTGACATACTTTTAGAGATATGACTCAAGCCCATAACAACCCAGGTCGTTTATGTGAACATACAAACTTGTTGAAACTGTCGTGGTTGACATTGTTGCGTCCACTGAGAAGGCGACTTGTAGCCCTCGGAAGTTAGTAGGCGGGATCCACGAACTGGGTAGTTTGGTTGCAGTAGCAGAGTAAACAGAAGTGTCATGTGATCAGCGACATCAACTGCGTGTCCCGCTTTGCTGTGGTCCTTTGTTTCTCTGGCAGCTAATCATAGTTATTTCAGATTTATTTGCAGGGATCGGTTAATATGACCTTGTTGAGATTTTGCCTACATACAGAAAGCTTTTATTGGCTTTTATGATTTTTACAACCTTTGTGTCGCATATATACTGAGATACCCAGAAGTAAAATAGCATGAAAGAAATCTGGGGTCTGGAGTTTCAAAGACATGTGCATCTACCGGGCAGGGCCTAATGAAGGGTCTAATGAAAAGATGTCATTGGTTGCATTATGACCACATTAGGGACTAAAAGTCTGTGCATTTCTGCCCATGGTACATAACTGTTGGTCCTTCTGTTTTTATCTATTTATTTATTTTTTCCTCTATTTTTATCTGTTTCTCACAAGTGCCTAAACATTATGAAACTACAACACTAAGCTGCTGGAGTACCACAAGTTTCCTTTCAAAAATCTCATTTTATAGTGTCCACTCATCCAAAGTCATACAGGTGGTTTCGATTTTACTTCCCCAGATAGTGACACATCTGATTGTGAGATATCTATTGAAACATTTGTTTATACAGGGGCGTATGTACTCTAGTCTATATGTATAAGGTTTGTGAACCACAGTCACCAGGTAAAACTGTCAGAGACTGAAGTCCCCTTGCAGTGTTGTTTTTTTTAATGTTAATTTTTCTCTGAGTTACTATTAGAAAACCTAGCACCTTAATTTTTCAATATATTTGAGCTATGCAATCTCCCAGCTATCTCCACACACTTGTCCATTTTCTCAGATAGTGCTGATATGCAGAGATACCACAGCAGTTAATATATGATTTCTGTTATCCATGATGTGGTAGAAATCTAGTAAATGGGACTTGGGTTAAGAATTTTTCATCAAAAAACTTTTCCCAAGGTTAAGAATGAAGTCAGAGGCTTAGTAAGTTTTGTAATTTGGGTAAACTGGCCCTTCAAGAACTCAAATACCCATTTGCACTGGTTTGCACAGGTTCAGCCGAGCTGAGGACATGAGGACACAGTATGGTAAAAAAAAAAAAAAGGTCAGCCTACAAGAACTAGGACTAGGAACAGAAAACACTACCTCTCATGAGGTTATTTAACCCGTCCCATTTTTTCTCTTTTTAGTAGAGAGAAAGCGTCCTGTCCAACAACATATCACTCCCATCAAACAGAAGGTAGGTAATTTTTTTGCCCTGCAGTAGTATTTTGTGCTCACAAATGGGATTCCAGTGTATCCTCCTTAAGTCACTGAAATTAATCATATTTAAGACCAAAATAACCATGATCCTAAGGCACATACTAATTCTATACTTCTATTCCAGGTTCTGCTTTAACAATGAATGTCAGCTGGAATGACAGCCAATATGACACTGACTATGACGATGAAGTGTGTGAGAAAGGCGAGGTGGTCAGATTTGGATCCATTGCCATTCCTATTTTCTTCTCTGTTGTGATCACACTTAGCCTCACAGGAAACATCCTCGTCCTTGTAATCCTGGCTCTGTACGAAAACCTCAAGTCTCTCACCAACATATTCATCCTCAACCTGGCCATCTCTGACCTCATCTTCACCACCGGTCTCCCCTTCTGGGCCATTTACCACATCTATGGATGGTTGTTTTCAGAGATTCTCTGCAAAATTGTAACATTTGTCTTCTTCACTGGATTTTACAGCAGCATCCTCTTCCTGACAATCATGACCATCTACAGGTATCTGGCAGTGGTCCACCCTCTCTCTGACCTGCGCATACAAAAACTCACCACTGGCATTTTCCTGTGTATCCTAACATGGATTATCAGCAGTGGAGCAGCCATGCCGTCCCTGCTCTACAGCTCTCTCCTCTCGATCCCTCATAATGGTACACATTCCCTCGGGTGTGAGTACGAAAACACCTCGTGGAAAAGAATTGCTGTCACCCAACAGAATATTTTCTTCTCGGTTGCTTTTGTGGTGATGGGTTTCTGCTACATCCAAATACTGAGAAGAATCACAAGAACAAGATCCCACACAAAGAACAGAGCAGTGAAGTTAGTCTTCTGTATCGTGGCTGTGTTCTTCATCGGTTGGGTGCCATACAATGTGGTCATCTTTCTGAGAACTTTGGCTGACGATGTGGTTTCACCATTTCAGTGTGAAGCAAGCGTCCAGCTCGATTATGCATTCTATGTGTGCCGGCTCATTGCTTTCTCCCACTGCTGCCTGAACCCTGTCTTTTATGCATTCGTCGGTGTGAAGTTTAGGAGCCATTTGAAGTTAATGCTGCGTCGAATGTTCAGTCGGCAAAGTCCAGTCGAGGAAAAGCAGGTTAGAATGCAAAACCTTGTCTCACAGGGGTCAATGTACTAGCTCCTGTTCAAGCATTTCATTCTTATGTTTACTTGTGCATCACTGATTTTAAAAATGCATTTGGTAAAATCCACTTGATTCACATGTTGTAGTTTGTAGCAAGCTCCACTCAAAATTCAGATTGTACTTTTGCTGTTTATTGTTGCATACCTGGGTCTGTGTTAAATGTTTGTCTTAACATGTAGCTCGTGTGGGATGTGGAATTGTAACATAAAGTTATCTACTGGCAGTTTAAACAAACTTGTTTTTCATGGGCATGTAAAAAATGTTAGTCACAGCGGAAGTGGAACCACTTTAGCAAATATCCTCACAGTGTAAATGAGTAAATGTGTAAAAACGTTTGAGAATGACAAATTAGATTTCACTTATCACTGTAATTTTGTAATTTATGTAATTTTTTCATGTCATTGTATAGAACAGATAAACATCACTTTTACATGTAATTGTGCAAGGGCATTGTTAAAATCCTTTTTGTTGTAATTCTAGCAAATGTGCTTGTATATTAACAGTCAATCCACATTTTCATCTGCTAAATTCTCGGTTTTTCTGTGGTTTATATGTAGATTCACAGAATAGAACTTGATACATAATCATGTAAAACATTTCAAAAACAATTGTGGTGCTTGAACTGTCCCAATGCAACTTGCACTTCTCGTTTCCTTTGTGCAATAAAAACAATGACTTTTTCAACTGATCACAGCTTTTTTTTCATGATAAGCCTCTACAACCTCTACAAAATCGTGAGGATATCTCCAAATTATCTTCCCATTAACAAAAAAATGTGTATTTGTGTGAATAGATTTGTATTGTTAAAAAGACTGAATTTAAAAAAAAAAAAAAAAAAACATGACATCTTTCTGGCCTTTCTGTGGAAGGCCAGATAGATAAAGCATTTTACATGTAACAACTCATTGCATCAGACCTGCTCATCTGCTTGCTGGTGCAAGAGTGCAACTGTTTTGCAACAGTGCAACAGCCCCTCTTCAGGTGGCATTGCTGGTTTGTATTCAAACACTCGGGCCTTTGCCATACACTTCAATCTGGACACACCCTATGCACAGAAGTTACACTGCCCCCCATTGATCAACGTGATCATTATTATCCTTACATAGCTGGCATCTTTCATCTTTGCACACAGACCAACTGACAAGTTGCGATAGTAAAGGTCTGACCGAAATGTGCTGATTTGCTCCTTCATTTAAAAGGAGATCCATAAGAATAGTTCAAAATTCTAGTGTTCAAATATGTATTGTTCATGTAACTGTTTGTTTAATGTTCTTGAAATGAACATAATTTCTAAAGGAAATCCATACAAAAAGGATTTCAGCATCATAACATTACATCATTACATTATGTATCAAGCAAAAACCCTATGTCCACTACAAGGGACAGTTAAAAGAAATAAATAAACAATGTGTTTGAAAAAAAAAATTGCAACATGATTCTTTCAACCACAACACTTAAATTATCCTAAAAAAAAACACAAAGGCAAAACCTTTTTTTCCTCTGGGTCTGAGGAGGATACATATCTCCATATTATCCAATTCACTCATCTCATTAATTTACTTCTGGATAAACAGTTTAAGGACAGAGAGTCTTTAACTCATTAATTGCAATTTGCCAGCAGCTTGTTAATTCAACATTTTTCCATGTGCATAATATTCATCTGAGTAAAGTTAGACCATACCATTGAGCTATCACTTTCAGTTTTAACAAGTTATAATCTCATTCCCACTGTTTTCCATCCCTTTTTCCTTCACAGTCCAAAAGATGTATTAGATTACAGCCCCGCCCCCACCCCCACCCCCAACCTTTGCTCCATAAAACCACAAGGTTTATATCCTGGGTATAAACATAGGCACAGACACAAAACTGTCATAGAAGTTTTCTTAAGAAACTCTGGAGCAAACAGGGAACCTGCATGCTGTTGTAAAAACCAATAAATCAGAGATATCAGCAGGTCTGATCAACGATAAAGGGAAATGGTATTTGTTTATAATTTCACTTGCCCATGTGGGCAGCTTCAGGCATGCGCTTGGATTGATCTGCCTGACTTCCTCATTCGGTCCACTGAGTTGTTGCTCTCTTTAACAATCATTATACATCTAACTGTCCTTGAAGGAGCAGCCCTCTCTGCGAAGGTATTTATAAGTTTTCTTCTGTTTTCCTCAAAGAGACTTCAACAGGACTTTTCCTTGTTTTCACTGCGAGTCCATATTTGTGGTTTGATATCTTAACTCTGAACTTTGAACTGGCCGTTGTATCCAAATACTTTATATGAACGTAAGAGAAAACAGTTGTTACTGTCACTGTATTGTTTGTTTCATTTGCCAGTTTGATTTTGAATGAAACAGAGAGCTGTCTAAAAATACTTCCTATTTACTTTACTCTTGGGCCTAATTTAGTTTAAATTATTCATATTTTCAAAACCAAAAAAATACACATTTCAAAGACTCCTTGTGGTGACTCTGTACTCCCACAAACAAGGGTGTTTACATCTGCATTTGGTGTTTACATCCGCATTGGGTACCATTCCTCACTGTGACATAGTTTCAGGCTAAGTTTATTCATCTTTAGTGAGTGTATGTTGATGAAGAAGGCTGAAAAAGATATGTTCACATTTGGTTTGTGGCATTTATGGATGGCATTGCACACTTGTTTTACAGATGTGGATGTGGATTTTGATCGGCCTTGACTTCATCACAAAGGTGCATGGGTATCCAAATTCTCCCTTCCCGGACTCGTGTGTAACGATGTCACCTATTCACAAGTCCAGAACAGGGCAACTTATTCCTCCTCAGACCAAAATACCGCCCTATGAGGTCTCTTATGCAGAGGGCAGAGAGGGAGAGCCTATAATAGGTACAGATATGGTTGGTTCCCATTTCCTGGATGCTTGTTTAGCACTAAAAAACGTTGCTGCCGTGGTCATTTACTTATTACAACAAAGTTATTACGATCTCTTCTTCAAACCACGTTTCAGTTTCTCTCCGTGGATCCACATCATTCCGGGGATTTATGTTGGAGGCGCGACAGACAGACGCGGCCAACGACATGGGTCCTGTTGGAAAGTTCATCCTGCTTCCGTCTTATGGGGCTAGACTGATGGCATGCAGTAGATTAGAAGTAAGTAAACATCCCATTTCTCATTATTATTATTTCTTGCTTTCTCATGAATGTAATGTTTGCTTTACTTTTGGAACTCTCCTCAGGGCTCGGCTGTTAGTCATATAAACGAAGCTAGAAAGACGTTGATACAAGTTAACTGGACAGCACAGGGAGAAGAGCTAAATATCACTTTCAGGTAGGATTTGTACACCTTGACCGACCTCCAAAAGTCATGGACAAACCTGAGCAAAACCGAGCACAAGTGATTTACATTAACACCTGTTCCTGTTTGATATGTTTCAGAGCTACATTTGTTCAGTCTTACAGTACGTTCTGGGAAGGAGTGGAAGTGAATGTCATTACACCTACTCCGCCAAGTACTACAACAAGTACTGAACCAAGTACTACAACAAGTACTCAGAGGCCAAGTACTGCAACAAGTACTCAACCAAGTACTACAACAAGTACTGAACCAAGTGCTACAACAAGTACTCAGAGGCCAAGTACTGCAACAAGTACTCAACCAAGTACTACAACAAGTACTCAACCAAGTACTACAACAAATACTGAACCAAGTACTACAACAAGTTCTCAAAAGCCAAATGCTACACTTCCAGAGGTAAGTATGGCCAGTTTGCCTCCTATTACACAACTTACATCCAGTGCAACACCCAACAGCAACAGACACATTTCTGATCTAAAAGACTGGTTTCTCTTTGATTTATCTTTAGGAAGGAGTTCCTGTGCTGATGAGTATCGACAGTTATACTGACATACTGAAAGTGGTATGGTATTTGTAGTACAATGCACATCACCTAGTAAATGCAATGACACCATAGTCCCCCCTCACTGTAGCATGGTGAGACACTGTCATCACAAAATATATGTAAGTATATATTATATATTTGTCTTGTCTCTCTTCAGGGACTGTTAAACATAGCCACCAACCTCAATGGCCACTTTTCTCTTTCTCTGTGTAAGGTAAGGCGATGTGTTACTACTATTTCAAGATCTCCTCATCCTGCACTACTATGTAAATCACACAATTTAAACACATTGCATGACTTTTGGAGAAAAAAGTGCCCACCATAAATAGCATGAGAAGAAGGATTTGATTTAAGAAAATCTTGAGATATTTATTGGCAAATGTTATCTAGTTAGCCATAGTCATTTAAAGATTCTGATGATTGTCTGAGATTGCTTGTTTTTAAGTTATATTAAAGTTAGTGACAAGCATTGCAAACCAACAGAGTCTGTAAATGTTATATGACCTTTGTAGGCTCAGTCACTGTCCTGTGCTTATGTGCTTCTGCCTTTAAAAACAAATACTAAATTAGTGGTTCTCAAACTTTTGTGGTAACTAAACTAAACTAAACTAAACTAAACTAAACTAAACTAAACTAAACTAAACTAAACTAAACTAAACTAAACTAAACTAAACTAAACAAACGCTAATTATTCAGGTTTATTAAGATCATTGACAGTGCTTGTTATTTCTTTTGTAGGGGTTGATGATATTGTGCAGTGTGGTTTGTGCAGCAGTTGAAATAATTGCTGTGGTCTGGTTTTACTTGGAGGATTCCTCTGAAGTGAGTAATGATTAGTGGAGTATAGCACTTTTCTATCTACAATTTCTGAATTTTTTTAAGGTTATTTTTAATGTGGGTGTAAATGTCTGTATTTATGTCTCCTTCTCTGTGTGTGCTTGTTTAGGTCACTCTTGTAGCTCTTGTGTATGTGGTGATAGCAGTTAATTTCGTAGAGCTGGTAATCGTCACTCTGCCATTAGGACCCAGTCATGAACTGTAAGTTTGAGGCCTCTTCTTCTGCCTAAATATTTAACTTGAACTTGACACCAACAACTTGCGCAATGTTGTTTTTGTGTCTCTTTTGATTTGCTCAAGGAAGGAGATCTGTCACCTGGCTGTCAGAATGTGCTCTGTCATCCATGAGATTTTTGCAAGTAAGGACATTCATCTAATTCCCGTCTTTAGCGCGGGAATTTTTGTCCGCGAGATGATTTCTTGTTTAATGTATTTAAAGAAAAAGTGTGACATTTATGGAAATGAGATTGTATGCATTCTTCCCTGTAGGTAGATATGAAGTTTCCCCCCAGTCCCAGTTAATGCTAAGCTAGCCAGCTGCTGGTAGTGCCCGTATATTTACCAGACACACATATTCTCATCTGGCTCTTGAAGAAAGAATGCAAATAAACACTTTTCCCAACATGTCAAACTATTGCTTTACAACAACAGAGACGGGTTGTTATAACCGATGTAAGAGCTCACACCATCACTTCAGATAGTTGCCACTGCCTGTTGAGTGCTCTGATTTTTATTCTCTGTTTTCACACAGTTGCTGTCATATTTCTTGGCGTTTTGGAGATTGACAATTGCAGGCAGAACAGAAGAGAGTCTTGGCTTCTGAAAGTGATGATCGCTTACTCTGCATGGATTTTCCTGTTTGCAGTCTGGGTTTTCATATTCAGTACACACATAAAAATAATACTGAGGAGAAGCAAAATAGGTGAATGACTTGCTTGAATATAATGCCATGCATGACATGCAGAATGGATTCTTATAAATTAATAAAAATACAAAAATAATATTTGTCATTATTTTCTCTCACAGTGAGTTCAAAAAGGAGGGAGCAAAAGAGGCAACAAAGACAAAAGGTGAGAGCCTGTCCACATCATGGCAATATTACATGTTTTGATTTAAACATTTGTGCTGTAATGACAACTGCCTGTGCCATAAGAAATTTGGCATTACGACAGAAACGCAAGCTCATGCCTGTTTTTCACCACTGCATCTCTGAATTTCAGAAGCTCAGTGCAGCCGAAAAGATTGTTGTTGCTGCTTCAGTAATCATCATCGTTGGAGCCTGGACTTTCACTATAGCTATCATTGTTGGGATATTCAGATGTCAGGAAAAGTAGGCTTGTGCACCCTGATTCGTGAAGATGTTCTGGTACTTGGTTGTATGTGATGTACAGCTGTTTTTCTCTTTTGGACATTTTTCTATTTAGTCACATATTTGTATGTTATTCATAAGTATAAATTCAATTTGATTACAAGTTTTTACTTAAAAGTGTAAATAACATAAAACAGTTTTTTCCCCTGGGTGGTGCCTCGTGAGCCAAATCTGAAAATGAAGTAGTGTCTAATTTATTATATATTATGTACAAGTACAACATACCAGTAAACAGACAGACATTGTTTTTCATTTTCCAAGGAAGTCTGAAATCAGAGAGAAATATTTGCAGGAGTTACTCATGCTTCATACAGTAGGCATTTATCTCTTTGTGCCAGGCACAACCAGTCATCTCTGAGGAGGTGTTTCAGTGGCGTGGTCATTTCCTTGGCAAGTAACTGTGTGGAATGTGCTACTCCATTGAAAAACAAGCCCCTCATGTAGCTGAAGTACTTTACTCATGTAAAATATATATGTGCCAAATTGATATAAAATGTGGAGAACTCAATTGTGACAAACCTTCCCTACCTAACCCTCCCTTGTGTTGAAGGTCAGCCAGATGAAACTACAGCACATACTGTAAATGAATCATAAAGGCTGAATCAGTTTCTATGTCTGTAATTCTTGGACTATGTGGATGAGTTTGATTTGAAGTGTACAAACCAAACTAAATACAACCTCTAAACATCAAAGTCTGGGATGCAGTAGACAGAGGCCCCAAAAGATTTTTTACTAAGATTTGCAAGACTTTCAAATCTGTACAGTAAAACCAATGTTTTGTGTGTGCGTGTGTGTGTGTGTTTGAAAAAGAGTTCAAAAAGGAAAAAATCCATATTAAACTCTTGAATGGCTGAGATTGACTTGTTAATGTTTCAACACAGGTCATGTGTGTTAATCAGGTGAGGTGTGTTAAAATAAAATCACAGTTGTTTTGTGTGTAAACAGATATTCATACACCGTATCTTTGAAAACAATTTGGTACTGAAATTTGGCGCACAGTCATGTTATGGTCTTGTTTATAATTTATTTGTAAATCATTCTTCAGTTTATGATTCTTTTGAAATGAGAAACCTTAATCTCTGTTCACCTTCACACCAATGACTACATCATTGAACTTCTGCCAAGATATGAATATACACCTAATAACCACTGAGCAGCTGATAGAACTGGCTGTAACTTCTTTACTGACAATGATGATGCAGCATCCTAACTTTCATTTTCACGTTTTCTTTTTTCTCTACCACTGTTCAAGAAACTAAACTACAAGACACTAAGGACAAGACAGTGGGTTACACAAATTAACTCTTCTAGGTATCAAAATAATCTTTATTGAAAATATCCAGGTCTTTATATGAGCAACACAAAACTCATCTCAGAATAACAACATTAGAGGAATGAGTGATATCATGAAAGAACACTTTATAATCAAAAGCAAATTAGAAAAATGTACCAGAAAGGTTATTCGAGTTCTGACGTTGTCAAGATACAGTATCAAATTACTGATGAATGTTTCTGTGATTCTCAAACAGAGTTTAATTTTCTCCACATCTGTGTTTAAGGCACATTTTGCGATGATATTCGGTTAAATTATTTGTACAAATTCAAATCGCTTAACGAGAGTCTGTGTGTTTTTGAGTTGTTATATATATATATGCATATATATATATATATATCACAAACCTATGTATATACACAGCTGTCAAAAATACTCCAACATGTCACAAATATACACATTCACAAAAAACAAAGAATACAAATCATTTATCTTATTAAAATTTTTAGTGCAAAACCAATCCAACTGTGTGCACAAAATAATTACATGAAGTGACAAACATCTCCATGGAGACATAAAACAGAGATATAAAGCAAGCCATGAACTGTCTCTGAGATTTTGATACACAACAAGAAATGCTAATTTCCACAGAAAATGAAACAAGTTTCAGTTAATTCCAAAGAAGTTTTACCAGTGCAATCCCTGCTGATCCTTCACTAGAAACACTTCTTAGTTTGGAAATGTCCATTAAAAAGCAGTTGAACAAAGTGATCTCTGTCTTGTATATGTTGTATGTTCAATCTGCATTTGAATGTGAATTGAATGCCCTTCTTTGGAAGTGGAATGATGGTTTAACACCATATCTATGTCCTTCTACAAAGGCTGTACAGGTACACATATTTAAAAACTGTGTAGAAACCATTGTAAGCAGTTAAACTGAAACAGAAACTGGACTTCAGCTTGAATACAATCTCATCTCTGCCAGAGTGAGATTAATACAACTTTCAAACATTTTCAAATCAAGTCTATATGTGAAATATCACAGCATGTTATATTTCCAATTTACTTCTGTTTCATAGCTCCAGCACAGTACCAAGAAGGAGTATCCTGAGTCCTTCTGAGATGCCACCTTGGTTCATCAGCATCCTTTCTGCTCTACTTCTGTTTCAGACACAACAGGCAAGATAAGGTGGGAGATGCGGCTCCACAGTCCACCGTACTTGTCAGTGTCCATATCATTAAAGGACGTTTTGCTATTGGAGCCTACCAGTCTTTCCATAACATAGTCTTGAACCATCTCCTCCACATCCTTCAGACACTTCTCACTGCTGATCTCATCTTGAGGCAGTAGCACAGTAAACAGCAAAAACACCCGCTTGTATGCTGCACTCTCGTGGTCACAGTAGCGATAAAAAATGAGGGTAGAGCCTGGAGGCAGCTCTTCAAGGCGATGAATGACGGCCACAGGCTTATCGCCTTCAAAGGCTGCCTTCAGCTGGGTGTCAATGTCCAGCTTCACTTCATCGCTGTCCTGGTTGGCTTTGCTGGCTCCATCGATGTGCAGGACGGAAGCATTGAGGGCAGATGAGAAGGTGGAGGCCAGGCCCTGGGCCAAGCAGTGTAGCGTCCTCTCAGCCCTGCGGCCAGCAGTGAAGATAAGACTCACTGGCGCTGTGGGCTGGGCTGTTTTAAGGTGCTGCTCCAGGTGTATCTTGCTCCTCTTCCACAACTCAGGCCGCTGACTGGGAAACCGAGCCTCAAGAAGAGACAGCTGATCTGCAAAAATTCCTTGCCTCACAGCCCTGGATAAATTACGACCATGATCTATGATCCTTTGGAGGACAGGGGTTTTATTGTATGCCAGCAAGGCGGCAGAACTGAGCAGCACCAGGAGAACCAAACACCATAAATGCCACATAAATCCTGAAAGGACACGATTCAAATGTAGTATAGCAAATAATGTAATCTTTGAGCATGATAAGATAATGTACTTTTAAAAAATAATAGCTTACCTCTACAAGAATATCCAGAGTTTGTCTTGATGACAGCAGCTTTCTTTATCCCTTCTACAAGAGAAAATCTCATTAAATCAATGTCAAAAATGTCACAGCTGCATTACATGTTGCTCAAGACTGTAAAATTAAGTTGAAGGTACAATACCTTGTTTCTTGGCCCGAATGGCTTCTTTTTGAATTGGAATGCTATTCAAACGTCGCGTTGTGTAGGATTTCTCTGAGGCTGGATGCACGGTTGGGGTAACACGGTTAACTCTGGGTAGAGCTAAAGATGAGGAAGAATTAATCGGTTTAGAAATCTTAGAAATCATTTTTAAAGATGTAAACCCGCTGAACAGGTGCTCAGTGCAATTTTCTTGACTGGAATCTGGCTGAATAAATATGTTTAGAATTACCAGCACTTTTGGCTTTGGCCTCCATCGTTCTCTTGTACTCAGCCATGCTGGGGATCTTGGAGACTGGCACATCATGTCTGTTTGGTTGTGATCTGATTTGTTCTGCAGACTTGGTGGTGGCTGCAGGTCCTTTGATTGATTCTGAAAAAACAAAAACAAGAGAGATTAGAACAACTGCATTATCCTCCCTTAACATAATTATTCCCATGCAGAATGAATGTGCAACATTTCCCTACCCCTCTTGGTTTTAATCCAGTCTGCATCTTCATTTACAACTGCACCAGATCGGCGGCATTCAGGGAGCACTAGCCGAGGAACTACATTCAAATCTCCAATGGCGCCTGTTTTAAACAGAAAACCTAAATTTAAATAAAAACCCTTCAACTACATGTAATTAGATCTGATCTTGGCGAATCCTGTAGAAACAATGGTAAACACAGTCAAACTATGGCAAATATAAGGTGGCCAGAAACCACCAGAGTACACCTGTACATTGTATTTTTCCATTACAGATGCCATGTTTCTTATCTGACAGCACATTCATCCATTAGCAAAACACACACACAAAAAACCTCTGTCAAATATGACTGTGGTCATGTCACTGATCTGCCACATATAATCAATAGGTGGTTAGGCCTAACAACCTAGTATAGGTATAATTATTAAAAAGAAAAATCTCAAAGAGTGACATGCAACCCTCTTCGTAGTGATTTATCAAGCAATTATTCCAGCTTCTCAAATGTGAGAATGTTATTTCAGTGTATATTATATAAATGTCTAATGATACCTGACATTTTTAAAGCAAGTAATCAATAAAAAAAAATATGTGTTTTAATCAATAATGAACAGCACTAACTTTGGCATATTTTGGGTGGATGAGTGCCATGGGAGGAATCCTGCCTCTCCATATCCATCTCGTGGTCTTGACTGTTCTCCATGTCTGCAGCTGAGTCCTGGACATCCATCTCAATCTCATCACCACCGCCGTCCACTGCTCCTCCAGCCTCCAGTCGGCTTTTCTTGCGAGCGGACTCTGAAGTAGGAAATGAAAGCAGCTGTTCACACTGCCCTGAACGGAATATATTAAGGATTAGCTGTCTTTGTAATTAAGATAAACAGCATTAAATGGGCCATCCCACCTTCATCCTCCGAGTCATTCTCCTTATCTCTGGAACCATTTACAGCTGCAACAGGAGCTTGGCGCTTCTTGGTTCTCTTGAGAGGACCCCTAGCGGTCGGCTCAACACTCAATACTGCAGAAAGGACAGGAAGAAATGATTGCTGTGTGTGTGTAAGTGACTCTCAAGAGTTGCAGGCTAAATAAAATACCAAAGAACTCCAAGCGGTCCAAGTCTGCACCGATAAAGTCAGCTAACGGCAGTCAGAGCAGAAATTAAAGGGATTTTATTAATACGGTAAACTTTGTATGAGCTAGCTCCAAGGGCTAAGCTAACTGTCATCACAGTCCATCTGCTCACCTTTAACGGATGACCTCGTCGATCGTCTCAAGGGGCGAGACGACTTATTTTCAGAAACCTCGGAATCCATTTATAATAATTTGACCGAGCGATACCACAAACCTAAGTTAAATAATACGACGAGCAACCACATTTCCTGCGACTGTTGAGGGGGACATTTTGTGACCGTACTGCACCGATATTCAAAAATGATTCCCCCCTAGAAACAAGAGCACGACTAACTGGACGTTCCTCCCGGGAGTTCTGTCCGTGGTGCACACGAAAGATAAGGCAGCAATATATGTGTCATTGCATTTTCAACGGTGATGTGATCGATGGCACCTCTGGTAAGAATAAGCCATTAAAATTAACCACCCACGAATGGATTAAATAAGTTAAACGAGGGTTGTTCTGACAGACTGAAGCCATGTATTGCTTTGCTAACTGGTAGCTAGTTTTGCTAAATTGTCAGGCAGTAAACCAGCTAGCTAGTTAGCTAACGAACAGTTCACATATTATACATGATACTACTTTGGTTGCCGGTGAGCCAGTTTGCCCACAAACTAATGTTAATTACTTTCTCATTCGGTTTACTTACTGTCTGCTCGCATAGCAAATTCACTTGTAAGTTAGCCCCCAAATATTCTTTAGCAACACGCCAAAACAGAAAATTCTGCAATGGCCAGTGTTGAGCTTGAGCATTATGTTTTTGCGTGTTTACAGAATTGCGTGTTTACAGCCTTGCGTGTTTATCTGTCTCAAATTATTGTTAGTTGAAAACATGAGGAGGTTAGACCGTGTTAAAAATGTAACGTGAGAGTATCTTTCAGCCCGGCCCTTGCAACATCAACTTGGACTCTGAACGTGTGACGAGAGTCAGTATAAAGCTATACTCGGGGCATTCACATCCAATGTTGTGCTTGTTTTGTTCAGCTTTGAACCATTCAGTGAACCATCTTGAGTGAAGTGCCTCTATACAAAGAAATGGCAGAGCAAGTTATAACTCACCAGGACACAGCAGGTACTTAAACAGATACCACTTGTATTGGACTTGCATACTTGCAAAACATTCACAGCAATGGTTTACATTTTTTAAACTTTATTTATTTATTTTACAGATAACAGGGAAGACAAAACGCAGTCCACAAATATGGACCATGTTTCACCTTGTGATGAGGACGAACCAGAAAAGACCAATATTGCGCCGAATGTAATGCAGCAACACTCAGAAGGTAAAGCACTAAAACAGCATCAGCTGCGTCTTTAATTAATGTGTTTCTGCATTTACTGTACTAATCAAATATGGCTTCTGTCTCACCTTACAAGATTCAGCTTCTTCATCTGCGTCCACAAACAGAGAGGCTGAGAACGACAGTGGTGAAGCTCCAGAGCAGGCTGATGTCAAAAGTGAGTAAAGAGTATAATATCAGTATTTGATTCCCATCATGCTTTTAGAAAAATTAAAGAAACATCTGCAGTTGTATGAAGGTCTTGTCTTCTGTTTTTAACTGATCTTAAAAACAAAGGTTATGTTGAAGAGAAAGCTAATAATTCTGACCACAACCCAAATATGGAATAAAAATGAAAATAGTTTTCTTGGACATTGAAAGTTATAATTAGTTCAGTCAGACTATAACTTAGATGACTACCTGATCACCTGTTTTTTTTTAATTACAGACAGTGGCAATGGTTCGGCTGAAGAGAATATCGTGCTTCTTATAAAAGGACCTCAACATGAAGAGAGCAGCGGCCCTTCTCAGGATGATGATGGAAGTCATGGTGATTGCAGGAGAGACACACCAAAAAAGGCGGATCTGACCACGAAAGCTGAGATTTCCAGTGAGTATACCCTGGTGTTATGACAAGTGATTCAGATGTTATTATTATTTGCAGCTTTTACTGAGGTGCAATTAGTGCTACAGAGGTCTGTAGAGTGCCAAAGGTTTGAGTTAACATTTACACTTCTGACAACGAATCTCTACTGAAATGTGAAGGCAATTATCATAAAACACTTTGTCCCTGTGGAGATATTGGTCTTGCCACAGTCACTGCTCAGATTCAGAAATCCTTTTTTTTTTTAATAACACAGAATTTCTGTCTTGTTCCACATGTTTTTAAATTCATGGTTTCCCTTTGGAAATTGGTTAGTGGAGTTGTGAGTGTTGTGTGGATGTTTGCTGAGCCAAAATTACAGCTCTGTGACCAAAACACAGCACTCGTATGGCCTGCAGTGCACGCAGTAGTAAGGTGAACATCACACAGTCTTGTTTACCACCATCTAATACATGACCACCATTTTATCAGCCGTGTCCTGTAATTGGTTGTCATTAGACAAATGGCTCTTCAGTCGCAGAATATTGGCATTTCCTTGAGTGCTGTATTCAGCAGCTGTTTATGGCCATATGCTATATTCAATTTCATTCAGAGTGTATTTCCAGCCTTAAGGGGAGGTTCACACTTTTTTCAAAGCAGTAAAATAATACTGACGTGTCCTTTTTGGTGTGAAATTCTCTCCTTGTGTTACTATGCCTCCCCTGCAGTTCAACAAGGAAACAGTTTGCTGAAGCTTTTTTTTAATACTGACAAAGAACTATGGATTTTGTCCCCCATTACTTACACTGAAATCATGTTTGTCAGGAGTTTTGACAGACTTAAATGGATGATGGAGCTGTTGTGGAAGTTAAACTGTTCTTTTTTTTTCTTTTTTTCAGAGGAAGATCTCATTGTGGATAAGAAAGCACCAGAAACAACTGTTTCACTAACCTTGAGTGACACAGAGGATGACGCTGCCAATGGACCCAAAGATGGACTCAATGAAGAATCTTCTGGAGCTGGATCGGGTGAGTCTGACTTTTCTTTTATGAAAGTTTTGTGTTCATTGGTGGGAAGCCAGTAAGGCTGTCTGTTTTTTTTTTCTTTATTTTTGTCCTTTAACTTTATGTTAATCAGTTTGTTTTTTACTGCCACTGCTCAGGTGATGGAAGAGCCCCAGAGTGTGCTTTACCTCCTGAAGACAGGGACATACAGGATAATACAACCTCCCTGAAGACAGCATTGCCAGAGGAAGGCTCAGAGGAGAAAGAGACAGATGAACAGAGAAATAATGTGGAAAACATTGGCCCTGCCACTCAGGAGACTACTGAACCCACAGTTCCAGAGGTTACTGGAGTTCTTGGAGGTAATCTTTGAGACCTTTTCTTTATGTTTTATCTTTTATTGCTTGTTTTCAGTGTTATGATGAGTATTAGCCTCTCTCAGTGATTGTCATTAGAAACTAATTATCTAATATTGTGTTTTATGTATTACTTGGTATGCAATAATTTATGTTATTTATGATTATGATTACTCTGTAAAATGCTAGTTAAGATAAAACATGTGCCCTCTATCCACAGGAAGTGTAAGATACCTGATAGCAGCAGGTATAGTGGTAGTTGTTGCCATCCTGGTGAATCATCTCCTCCAGCCTGAGTCTCGACCTCAGGAAAACAATGTAGACATCTTCTTCAGCCGAATGGAAGCAGTAAAGGCTCAGTTCCCTAACCAGCGTGCTGAACTCTGGAACAGGAGCAGGATCCACCTTCAGAGGCACCTCCAGACGGACCAGCCCACAGCGCCAGTGAGTCTCATCCTGACTGCCGGCCTCAGAGCGAAGAAGACACTGCACTGCCTAGCTCATGGCCTGGCGTCCGCCTTCTCTTCTGCCCTCAACGCCTCCGTCCTCCACATTGACGGAGCCAGCACAGCCAGCCAAGACAGCGACCAGGTCAAACTGGACATTGACAGCAAGTTACAAGGAGCTTTCGAGGGAGACAAACCCGTGGCTATCATTCACCGCTTCGAGGAGCTGCCTCCAGGCTCCACGCTCATTTTCTACCGCTACTGTGACCACGAGAATGCTGCCTACAAGAAGACTTTTCTCATCTTCACAGTGCTGCTGGAGGATGAAGAGGAGATTCCTGCCAAGATTAATTTGAATGCTGTGGAGGAGATGGTGGACGACCACCTTCAGAAGAAATTCCTTTCTCATGGCCGCCCTGTTTCTTTCGACAAGATGGACCTTGACAAGTACGGCGGACTGTGGAGCCGTATTTCTCACCTCATTCTTCCTGTGGCACTTGAGGAAAGGATAGAACATAAAGGATGCTAAGACGTATTAATGTTTGCAGTATGAATACTAAAATACTGCCTTACATATCAGACCTCTCGCTGGGTGACTGCAGTCATTCTGGGACTGATAAAGTGGTTTTCAAAGACCCAAAGGAAGGTCACTACAGATGAAGTCATCAAGTAGAAATCAGACACTTAAGATCATTATGCTGTGGGACATGAAGAAAATTTATGTGGACATTCGTCATTAAAAAAAAAAACATTTGACAGAAAGGCTGTGGCACTTTATTCTATTAGTCCCATGATGAAGTGTAATTATAGACAAGTTGTAAAATGAAAAGTGATTCTGTTGGGGAGCTGTGTGGATTGTTACGGTATATTCAACTGTAACTGTGTAAATTGTAATATGTGTAAATTTTAAAAGTTATTTAATGTAGGAGTATTGTTCGTCTATGGGTAACTATCAAAAGAGTTACATGGCAGAACTGTTGGTTTGGCATCACAACGCAAGGTTTATTGTTTTTCATGACACATTTTTTGTGTGTGATTCTCAAACCTGCACGGCACCATGCGCCTTAACTGAGCTTTTCATGTACCATTTTATATCCATGTCACACTACTTGAAGTTTGATGAAGGGAAATACGTACAGAATGAAATGTGCCTTACAGTTCGAATAAACACGCAAGTTCAAATGCTTGTTTGACTTTTCGTTGCGCACTGTCGCCGATAGAGGGCAGCAAAACCACAGCTGAAACTCGGGCCGCTGAAAGGGTGACGGAGCAGCATCAAATCAGTGTGCAACCTATGTGCGCAACAGGCTGCAGCTGCGTTTGACCTGGAAATATGGTTCAGAAAATTCGTAAAATGCAAGTTAAATCTGACAGGAAATTCAACATTAGACCCAAGCTTTCAGTGCAATGCCTACTTCTGACTACCAGTAATACGTTGCACATCCTGTGAGATGTCTTTTCAAGCACTTCAACTCCTCCTTTGCCGGTTTGATCAGGTCCGCCTCCTGTCAGCGCTGCTCCAGCAGCAGATGCCGGCTGCTCTCTCACAGAGTGTACGGTGTCTCTTGGACTCATTAGCCTACATTCACTGCGACTATGAAAAAGATGGCATGGCTCTATAAAGCGTAATTCCTCTACCTGATCATATTTTGGATATAGGCTAGCCAGATGCATGCTATGAAATTTTCTTGGGAGCTAAATTAATTGTTGCCAGGCTGTGCCTGCATAGCGTACTCGTAGCATTATTACTCCTTTCAGGGCTCTGCGAGCTTCGCAACATGTACAAGTTATGCATTGCCATCGTAATGTGCTGTGCGTTAAATCCGCGGGGCTTTGCATTCCCAATGACCATGGGTGCAGATCCCGGGTCACAGCTTGAGATGAATGCAGAGCAAAATGAGAGGCTGCAGGAGGAGATAGAAGGTCAAGAGAGCATTCTCTCTAAGGTAGGAGAAAATGTCCCTTTTCTTTATTTCTTTGCATAATTTCTCTTATGGACATTTCATCATTTTTTTTTTTTGCATTCAAATTGAAACGTGTCTGATTGAGCGTCTTGGAAAACACATCCTCTTCTCTTTGTAGCTGCTGGGTGATTATGACAAAGTGAAAGCCCTCTCGGAAGGCTCTGACTGTCGGTGTAAATGTGTTGTCAGACCCCTGAGCAGGAGCGCCTGCCGGCGGATAGAAGAAGGGAGCGCCACTGCGCAGGACTTCTACACTGTGGAGACTATCACCTCTGGACCAGAGTGCAAGTGCGCCTGCATCGCTCCACCGTCAGCGGTCAATCCCTGCGAGGGAGAGTTCAGGCTGAAAAAACTTAGGGAAGCTGGAAAAGAGAATGTCAAGGTGAAGTGTCATCCTGTCCGTTTTCCATGCACACCAGAGCCTCCTTTACACATAAGTCACTACGCTCCAGGGCCAATAGGCTGCTCTCTTCCACGTCTATTGATTTCTAGAGAGGCTCGGATCACTGGAGGCATGGATATCAAGTTTAATCAAATTCATTTTGTTCATAACCAGAGACTCACAGTTTGGATGGGCCTGTGTTACGCATGGTATGTCTTGGTAAACCCCACGTTTGACGGAATCCACTTGATCATTTTTAGCTATCCACCATCCTTGAGCTGCTGGAGGGTTCTTTCTATGGCATGGATTTACTGAAGCTGCACTCCATCACCAGTAAGCTCGTGGATCGTGTGGAACACATTGAAAAGGTACAGTAAAAGTGTCATATTCATGTAAATATGTCAGTATAACATAAGCACAAAGTGGTGTTGGTGGGTGTGTGTATATTGGTGGATTCAATGAGTCCAGTAAAACAATCTGAAAGCTATCAGTTTTCAGATCCAGAGCCAATAGGCTGCTCCCTTCCACGTATTGATTTCTAGAGAGGCCTGGATCACTGGAGGCATAGATATCACGTTTTATCAGATTCAGTAGTTCAATAGCTGTTTGGTAGTGGCTGGACATGGAAGGAGTTCCCAGGCTTTCCATCACACGTGGAAGTTTATCTGACTGAGTATTCACCCCTTTTAAAAAATAAAAAAAAAAATAGCTGATTGGCCTGTTGTAATGGGCCAACAAAACACTTTCCCTGTTTTTTCCACATTGCTACAGTAGTAAATTGTGGTTTAAACCATCAGTTTAACCAACAGTTCAAATGAAATGGCTTAAAGCTTCGTAAGAATTCTTGAACATGAAAAAAAGGCTCCCAGGTGTTTTCAGTTACTATATGTTGGCTGAGTAGACCTCTCTTCAGGTTGTGGTGGAGTTGTGCTGAGAGTTTGCTGAAGTCACCAAACTCCACCTACTTATATAAATCGTAACGTTGTCCCACCCAAACAGGTGCAACAAATGTTAACCGGAGGGTTACCGACTCACACAGAGGAGCATCTAATTATCTAAAATAATTGCAAACACCTGTGTGGCTGTAGCATGGGTTTGATGTTTTACAGAAAGATTACAGTCCTTACATGTTTCACTGTGGGCTTTATCTCCTGATCATTAACAACATCTGCCTTAGTCATCCTTGGTCCAATTGGCTGTGATGTCCAAATCATATTTTGAACTGGATCAAAAAATCTTTGTATATGTGGATTTGGATTGGATTTATTGTTTGAGTTTGCATTAACTGGATGAGTTACAATACTTGCCTGATGTGTGTGTGTGTGTGTGGGGGGGGGGGGGGGTTCCATCTGAAATGACCCTTTTCACAGAGTTGTCTTGGTGTGAAAAACACAGCTGCACTTAGTAACATTAATACATGGTAAATGAAGTGTATCCATCATAAATTTCATTAGTTTCAGCTGTGTCTGCCCTGGTATGACACGTCAGTTGTGGAGAAGTGAGAGTGTAGTTGCGCCAGCACTGGGGAGTGTAAATTGTGATGAGCATCTAGTGCAACTAAGCATTTTTTTTTCACAGACGACCTTTTGACATGTCACAGTAGGAAAAGCACAGGTGTTTTTAATGAATGATGGCTAAATTCCATTCAGCTGCTTCAGTTTCAGGACCCGGGTATTGTGCTTGTTAACTCACTGCCACAATGTCATGTCTAACTGGGACATTTGAAAAGAACAGCATTCATATTATTAGTTACACCTGTTCTTTTCCTACTATGACAACTCAGCAGTGAAAAAAGCCCATTAGTGACTCAGATAATAGGAGCTCAACTTCCTTTTTTGTCCTTCTGTTAGTGATTATGACTGCTGACGAATGCTGCCTGTTTTCCATTGAACACATGCACAGTGTAATGTTGTTGATTTGTCCATGGCTGCATGAAGGCAGTGTCTCTGAACAACACCATGAATGAGGTGAAGCCCCAGGAGAGCCCTCTTATTCAGGCAGATGTGACCGAAAGCCCACCCACCCCTCCTCCTCACCGGCATCAGGACAAGACAAGGCTCAGCAAAGTCAGTGGGGCAGCAGCATATCAGGACCCAGAGGTTAGTGTGACATCTTAATATTGATAATACCATAAATGATACTGGTAATTCTTTAATTTACTGTACTATGAAAAAATGTACTTAACACCTAAAAATAAAGGTTCACTGTCGCATAAAGATTATTAGTTAGTTCGTATCACTATATATGATAGCAAATTATACAGTAATTGTCAGTATTTTATAAATAGTTATAGAGAAATTACTTTTAAAGAAGACTGTTCTAACTGTAAACAATTACAGGCTGTGGGCAACTACTATAGTACACTTACCTACTGCATACATATTTTTTAGGATATTTATTATCACATTCATTCCAGGAATTCACAGACTGTAAAAACCTTTTTGTGGCTATTTTCTGCAGCAACTGTAAAGACTGTGAGTGAATTAACTGAATTCAAGAAAGGGACAAGTATAAAAGAAGTGATTGAATTCACATGTTGTTGCTCGGGCCGGTAAAGCATTATTTGGTCTTGTGTTCCCTCAAAACAAAAGGAACAATTGCGTGTTCTTTCCACAGTTCCCTTCATAAAATCATCATCTCCATGATTAGAGACCAAGAATGTGTAAAAGAGTTGTTGAGGTAATTGGAAGTTTTGGCAGCCCCAGTGGACAATAACAGACCTCAGACCAGTGACTGTACCACTGGGCCCTGATCCATGACAACTTCAGTATAAACTGGAGAGCATGTCCACCAGTGTTGGGTGGACCAGGGCTTTGCATGGAAGTGATTCACTAAGTTAATATGTTTTGCAAGAGAAGTTGTAAGAAACATAAAACAAGGTAATTAATAAGAAATGAAACTTAGATGACCTCTGGCTCTTGCTGCACTTGTATGCACATGCAGTTTCCTTTGCAGTGGAGAACTATTATCTACATTTTGGGTGTACTAACTTTTAGATGTACTTCTAAATAAAGAAGACTGCTTTTTTTTCTTGTCATTTATTGTAGTGAACTCAGTGCAGCCAGAAGCTCACTAACGAAAAAAATAAAGTAATGTAGCCTCAGAAAAACTTTTTTTCCCCATATTCTTGCCATAGATTGAGGTCCAACTCATTCACACTATCACATGACAATAAAAGTCTTTTGTACAATCAGTCAATCAATCAATATCTGATACTGACAAATACTGGCCCAGTACTGCATGTAATCACACAGATGTACTGGTGTCATTGCAATGCATGTTTTTTTTTTCTTTTTTGCCTCATAGACGTTTTGTGTGTCTGTCTGTCTGTCCACTAACAGGGAAAGTATGAGGAGAAGTTTATTGGGGAAAATTTGTCCATCCTGCAGACAGATGGTTCTGCTCAGATCATTGAGGTCAAACCTCAGGTGACTCCCAAAAACGTGGCTAACAAGGAGGCTTCTCAGGTGTCGAAGACTGGTTCCAATGGCATGATCATCAGAGGAATGACTTTTTATAAATCTGAGCCAGATCCGATGGTGGCAGATGACGGGGAGCCTGGAGAGAACTGTAAGTGCAAGCGCTGTGGTTTATTCACAAGTGGTTACAAACCCATTTGTAGCTGCACTTTTTGCCCTGTAATTTGCACGATCAGGGATGACTTACTTTACAAATGTTAGGTTATTGCATAATAAAAAAAACATCACAGTATCCCACAGAGTTCAGATTACTTGACGAAACATTCAATTTTCTCTCTTCAGTTTTTGAGTATCATGGATTCAGTGGTGATGGCTCTATCAACCTCTTCATTGAGGAGAACCTTCTTCAGCACAGAGACTCTCGCCCCAGGATGAGGGCTGGACCAAGATCCTTTCGACCGAAGTCAACAGCTTCTGTGCACAGTATCAAGAGGACCAGCCAATCAACAAAACCGAAAGAAAATGAGCCCCCCTTGGAAACTCATGAGTCCATCGGTGCCATCGAAACCACATTAGTTGATGTCTCTACAGATGCGCAGAGGGACACGTCCACGAGGAAAAGTGTCACGTTTGGACCAACCACTGCCACACAAAAAATCAGGACCACAGACACTGCACCTCAGACTACTCAAAGAGTCACTGCTGGAATCACTAAGTGGCCAATGACCATGATGGATGAACCAGCTGGCACATCCTCAAGCGTCACTGCCAAGGAAATAACCAAAACTATAATGTACCGAACCCATCCCTCTGAAATTACAGCCACAGAGGAAATCATACCATCATTCACAGCAAGAAATACACCAACTACCATGATGGAAATGTCTACCCTGGAGCTGAAAGAGCAAATGCAAACCATACCTGACAGCGCTGCAGCTAATCCAAGCACAGAGGCTTCAGCCACCAGTCCAATGTCAACCACTAGCCCAACTTCCACTTTGGCCATTACAACCTATGCTGCCCAGACCTCAGTACCAGCACACCCCACAACAGCTTCCACAACGGCTACCTCCACACAGGCTACTACCACAACACCAGAGGAAGAAAATGAATCCACCTTCTTCTCAGGTTCAACTTTGCCTCCTACCACACAGAGACTGACCACATTGCCTTCACACACTTCTGTGCCTTTCACCACACCAGTGACTACCTCCTCTACAGCCACCACCACCACCACTGCCACTACCACCATCACAACCACTACCAAGCAGGCTGCTCAAGTCAAAAGGAAATACAAAATCAGCTGGGAAGAAGAAGAGCGGGAGGAAGGACACCTGGAATTAGATGAGCCAATGCAAAGACAGGAGGAATCGGCTTCGGAAAAACATGGTAAATACGTTTTTAAATTAGTTTTTGCATCAAATGAGGAGAAGATGACACCATCATGTTTTTCAATTTAAATAGTGAAATATTAAAATGTCTATTTTGCCATCCCTTGAGCCATACCCCTTGTGTGGCTAAAAGCACCTTATCAAGTTCTTACAAGAGCTTAGCACCAAAGCTATTGTGAGAAAAGAACCTGTGATTTGCTGTAAACAGTTTGAAACATCAAATGGAAATGATTGACATCATGCCATGACTATTTTGAAATGTTATTAGAAAAATGTTAAAGAACTTGTTCTGTGAACTTGTGCTCTGTCATCTGTGCAACCTCACCCTGTGAGGTTCCGTGATTTAAGCTGGTTAAAACAAATACCTCTAATTATTTTCAGACTCTTTGATGTAGGTCTGGGTGATGTTAAACTGCTTCCAAATTTTCACTCATGGCTCTCTGGGTCTTTTTTACAGGGGAGTGTAAGGACACTTTGGCAACAATCTCCGAGCCCATAACTCACAACACCTTTGGCAGGAATGAAGGAGCATGGATGAAGGATCCGAAGTCTGATAATGACAAAATTTATGTCACAAACTTCTACTATGGAAACAACCTCCTAGAGTTTCGCAACCTGGAGGTTTTCAAACAAGGTGAGGTTCAGTGGTCTGTGCTTTCACTCAACTGTTTTTGTTTTCCTTTAGGTTTTGATAAATTTCAGGCTTCACCATTGTTCTTTATCCTTCCTAGGCCGTTTTACCAACTCCTACAAGCTTCCTTACAACTGGATTGGCACAGGCCATGTGGTCTACGATGGGGCCTTCTACTACAACCGTGCCTTCTCCCGTGACATCATCAAGTTTGACCTGCGTCAGCGTTACGTGGCCTCCTGGACCATGCTGCACGACGCCCTGTTCGAGGAGTCGTCATCACCGTGGGAGTGGCGCAGTCACTCAGACATCGACTTTGCCGTGGACGAGAGTGGCCTGTGGATCATCTACCCGGCTCTGGATGATGAAGGCTTTTTACAGGAAGTGATCGTCCTGAGTCGGCTGAACCCCACAGACCTCAGCATGCAGAGGGAGACCACCTGGAGAACAGGGCTCAGGAGAAACCACTACGGGAACTGCTTCATCGTGTGTGGCGTCCTTTACGCTGTCGATAGCAACAACCAGAGGGACGCCAACCTGGAATACGCCTTCGACACTCACACAAACACTCAGATGATTCCCAGAATGCCCTTTACCAATAACTACACCTATACCACGCAGATTGACTACAATCCCAAAGAGGGTGTGTTGTATGCATGGGACAATGGACACCAAGTCACATACAACATTAAGTTTGCTTATGTAGACCCTTAGTAAGGGTCTGACACTAGTTATTTTAAAAGTTAATTCTATGGTTTGGATGGATTGTAGATCAGTCCACATGGCCTTCAGTACGGAGACAAATTGGGGCCAAATGTACATATATACTTCAGTATATTGTGATTAAATTGCTTTGTTTTTTGCAAGAAGGTTTTACATAAAATAAATGAAAAAGTGAGCCTTGTTCCTCAGTCAACACATCAAGTTGTACTGTATATACTGTAATGCTGTAAAAAAAAAAAAAAAAAAAAAAAGTAGAAGAAGCCCTACGAGCTAAATGAATGTAGAAAGGTGTCAGAATCAGTCAATGGCTTAGGTAAAAACACATCACAGAAATAATTCATTATTCATGATCCTTGAACAAATCCCCAACTTTTGTGGACAATTTCCATTTTTCTGTTTTATACACATTATTTTATATTACATTTTTCTTTGCATCATATGCCACAGGTCCTTTGTCTTGTGAAAGCACTTACTCCCTCCATATCAGACTGCTTTGAGGAGACTGCAATAAAGTTCAGAAATACTAACGGAAAATGTCTTCTTTGTTTGGCTAACCACAGTTGATGCTGAAGTGGCTTTAATTACAGATTGCGAGTGTTAATCCAGCTGGAAGACTGTGAGGATAGACTCAAGACAACTAGGCAGGAAAAGACTATAAAAAAAAACAAACAAATACAGACGTACAGAAAAGAACTGTTCAAGCCTGTAATTTAAGGTTACAGTTGAGTTACAGCGGAAGAAAATACACCGGAACAGTCAATCTATTGTATTTGTTGAACAAAAAAATTTAAATAATGCAATTACAGGATTTCCCCCAATTGGCCAAAGGATATACACACACAGGTATAGTTAGAGAAAATCCAGTGTTTATTTTGGTTTATGCACATAATAGAACACAAAAAAACAAAACCTCACAAGTTTTTAATTGTACTCTTGTCTTGTGCTGAAGTACTGTTGGGATGCAGTGAAAAGAATGTGGTGAATCAAATATAATTCTGAAACCAAAAGTGGAAAAAAATTACACACACAGAAGGTCTGTTTTACAACATCACAAGCAAAAGGCGTTTTTTTTTTCTGAACAATTTTTATGAGCATCTGTTGAGCTAAAACATAACCATCTGTACAATCGTAGCTAAAAGAAATGCACTTTCAGCCACAGCAGTATGGTATGTTGTTTTATCAACACATACACAAACAAGCCAGGAATAAGAAAAGGTGACTAATTCTGATGATGTATAATTTCATAATTAATATCAATTTTACCCCAAATTACACGTAGTCGAAACAAAGTTGTAGACAAATCAAAATAAGGCATTTTAAGCCAGAACTGAACTGAACTTCCCAGGTTCTGCATTTATAGTGCAAATGTTTACATCAAATTAGTACTAATCTATCCTAACACATCTATCTCCAAACTGTGTTTAAAATAAGAATTTTCAGTAGGTTGCAATTTCAAAACAGGCTTAAGTGCACAAAATAAAAGTGCAATTCAGCCCGTGGACGGAGAAGTCAGGACTTAAACTATGTTTCTCAGCAGTGGTTATTTTTGGCAAACAGTGGCTTTTTAAATTTTTCTTAGTGGCGATTTCAAATTTGATGATGATGACTTTTTCCAGGATAACATTGCTGCATGTTCACCCAGTGAACTGACACTAAATAACTCTCCCAGTATCTACATTTACTGTATCTCTCCTTTCTACTCTTTCATATTTTATAGACAATATCTCTTTTTGTTTTCTGTGATCACTCGGAATAAAAAATTTCCACAAAGTATAATCAGACAGATGAAGAAAATCGGTAATTCCTGATAGAAGAAATTTTTAACAGCAGAAATGAGCAAACTGCATCACACCACAGAAGTTGCCTTTACTGTTAGATAATAATAGAAATAAATATGTACAGTATCTGAATCTGTTCATTAATATAAGTGAAGCACAGTGCAAAGAACCAAAAACTGAGGACTGAAATTCTTCTTCGATAAAACGCTAAAAACAGAGCACATAATGGAAACCAACCAACAACATAGTGGTTAGCCTGTCAGCTTTCACAGATCACCTGACTTCCTGAGTTTGCTGAATGCCTCTGGTGCCATGAGTAATTAATATGGCATTTCTTACTATAAAATAAATTTTGCTTTATTTAGAAGAGTCAAAAAGACTAAAACTGAGTGAGAGAGACAGTTACAGCACTCCAATTTCTAGCTAAGATACAAACACTGAATTTTTTCTGCTTCTAAATATTGATATCACAAATATATTTATCTGTTTTTAATTAAGGTTTGAAGTAAGTAAATCTTCGGCTCTGTTCTGAAATTAAGAAAACAATAAAAAAAAAAAAGAGCACACTTGAGAAGAGCTGCTATGGGGTATTTGTGTTATGACGGGGTGACTCAGGGTTCAATGCTCTGCTCCCTGCTGCTAAGCAATTACCCTTATGTAGGGCGTCTGGGGTCACGGGGAGAAGTCGGTTTTGCCACACAAGGAGCGAGCGTCTCCTTGGACCCTATTACAGACAGCCTCCGGATATCATTCCCAATAAAGAATGTGACTGAGCGGTGCCGACAACCTTTGAGGTTCCTTTGTATGCTAATGGTTAGGGATTTCAGCAGAGCACATTCCTTCACATCTAAATCACAAACATTAAGTCAGTGGGAGAACACCAGCTTTACAATATAATTCATCAGCCAAAAAAAAAAAAAAAAAGCACAAACTGAGGTTGTATCTTGTGTTTGTCTTTGTGAGTTTTGCTGAGGAGTTATAAATAACTCAAGTGCTGATGATGAACTTAGGCAGAGCCCATTAGCACACCGATGGGAGGCGAGGCCTGGTTGTTGGTCGGGGAGTGCTGGTAAAACGTGTCCGTGCGGTTGACCCGGAGCAAAGGTGGGATGGTAGAGGACCTGATGTGGAGGATCCTGGTGTCTGTTACTTCACAGTCGATCTGCATCATCACCTCAAACTCTTTGTCCCTGATGATGCTGTCTGTAATGGCAGGAAAGGAAGAGAAGGGTTGATTGATCGATGCATCAATCAGTGTATAAATAATGGAGTTATTCCATTTTCATTTGGGTATGTGTTCAATCAACAGTGGATTTGTATCATGGCAAAAAAATTTTACACAAGACAACAACAGTGCTTGCCAAATTATTTGTATTTTTTTGTAATGCTTGCTGTAGAGAGATGTGATTCAAGAGTATTTTGGGAGTATAAAGAAGTATTGTTTGAGGCAGCTTCGGGGGGTAGTGGCGAGGGCGGGGGGCTTAGAACCGCAGCAAGTACGGGTGGAGGCTTAGTTACAGATGTCCAGAGGTGAGTCACTTACTGGATTTCTCCTACATAGAGATAAACAAAACAGCTCTAAACAAGAGCAGGACATGCACATTTGAGAGAAGAAAGTCTGGCAAGAGTGTGGGAGAGAAAGAGAGCGCCCGATCGCTGAAGATGAGTCAGGATCCTTCAGGCTTCTTGTTGTGTTCAGAGAAGAAAAGAGGAAACTCTGAAAGTGATTGATGTTGATGAGTCAGCCTATTGTGTTTGAAGAAACAGCAGGGACCGCAGATGGTGTACAGTGCAATGATCAACACAAAGCTTATCAAAGATTGAGTACATTTTCACTTTCAAGGTCAATCTGTGGTTTGACCTACAAAAAAAAGCAATTACTGTACTCTGGCTTCATCTTGGGAACTTCAAGTTTGGAAGAAGATGCTGGCGTTGAGACAACAATATGGTTCATGGTTTGTGGTTTCCCACAGCCTAACTTCACTCAGCCTGGAGGAAGAACATGCTTGAAAGTGAACACTCTTGTAAACGTCTTGGCTAGAAAAAAAAAAAAAGCTAGTAAAAACATTCAGAGGGATCCCTCATGTATTTACATTAAAAGTCAACAGCTTCTTTTGTACGCCGGAGATGATAACAGCATTCCCCATGTGGAGCACACAAGCCAAACACACCTCAGTCAGTTTTAGTGCGCCCTTATGTGACCCAGAAATGGAGCTGTAGGCGTCTTTAAAATGCAGAAGACTGCTGCAAGTTGTTTAAAAGCTGCAGTCTTTTTCCAGAGACACCTGTGCAAGACATCAGCTTCTTCTGCCTTTCTGCAGTATTTCCAAGGACGTATACTTTGCAGGGAGAGACAGTTTATCAGATTGTACAGAGACTGTACAATAGCTCCTTCTGCAACCGGAAGATTCCACGGATGTTCATATCATTAGAAGGTCAGCAGACGTAAAGCTGAGTATGATTTCATCTACCACTGAACTTCCGCTTTTGCACCTGCGGTGAAACTGGAACTTCTCAGATGGCTTCAATGTTTCGACAGACATCTCTGGAAATCTTCCTCTGGGTTTGGATTTTACTCTTTCTCACACTATGCCTTCATCAAACTAGGCTTCTGTCTGAACTTGAGCTGGAAAAGTTATTCTCCATATCTCCATATAGCTTCATGAGATCATAAGTGATTTTCTTCTCCCTCAGTTCAAGGTCCTGTTGTTACTGCACAGTCAAGTCAGCCCTGATTTAGTTAAATGCAAAACAAACTGCTCTGACATTACCACCACATAATATAAATATGAGTCCAAAAGGCAGAATGAATTGGTGAAGTTTCACAGGCAAATGAATATAACGCAAATACAACAGAGGTACAAAATAGTGATTAAAAAATGCAATAGAATAAAAAGCCTTTGCACTTTGTACTTGTAGCTTCATTATTGTGCTACAATTTTTTTTTTACAAATATTTAAAAATAATTTAGAAATAATGACTGCATTATAAAAACGTGAACAGAAATGCAACAGTATTGGCTGGTGATAGCACTTTGTCTAAGTCAGCCATTGCAGTGGGATACCTTCACAAATTTTACCAATTTTTTAAAAAATTGTATTGCCCTACATACTACTGTACTGTATCCCATCAAATAGACAGAAACATGACTTCAAATGACTGCTAACATGTTCCACATAGGAGCTTTATATAAGTGATGATATGTCAGGGCAGCGTTAACAGTTTGTGGGGAAAAAAAAGTAAATAAAAGTTTAAGGTGTTAACTCTTCATTCTGAGGCTTCATGTTCTGTTACCCCTTAATAAGATTGCTGTACCCCATATTTATTTTGTAAGTGCATAACAGTTAGAAAATAAGTACACTGAAACTTGTAGGCCATAATCTAACCGTTATCCATGATTTAAATTTAATTCCCTGCACTGTTTACATTCATCTTTCACCGCATTACCAAACTGTCTAACTTCTATTCAGTTAACTGCTTGAGAGGCCTGAACAGTGGAAGAGGAAGCACACAAACACACAGCCATGAGCCCCAACTTCAAAAAGCATCTCTTTGAAGAAGCTGCCAAATCTACCGTCCTGCTCAGTGTGGTCTCCTTCCCCCTTTTACTGGTGCCATCTGGAGAGGTTCCAGAAAGTTTCAGCGACACAGTGAGCTGGTGTGTGCTGATAAAGGGGATAAACGTCTGGCAACGGTGTATCTGAGGAAACCTGAGAATGCATCTTGGGAGGATGGCGGCTGCCAGACTGGCACAGACTCTGAGGACACACTCATAAGGAAACATTTTTTTTTTTTTACATGAGAAAGGAAACAATTCATCATAAAATATAATCTCAAAATTACAATACACGATTTGAGTGAATAAAAATCTATTAGGGTGTCATAGGATGTCGATTGGGCAAATGAGAAATTGGCATTACCTCCTGATACAGCCAATTTTCTGAAACCACCACCAATATACTCATCTTTTTAAGCAAAGATTTTTTTTATATGAATGAACAAAGTAATGCACAAACCCATGGGGAACAATAAAGCAATTTGTTTTACCAAGAATTTATCAAGACTCTCACTGGATATGCTTAGAGTGGATCAGTACTATGAGCTAAATGCTAGTATCAGCATTCTGGCATGCTCACAAACCTGCTTTAGCAGGCATAACTCTTA
The DNA here is from genome assembly GCF_017976425.1 of Toxotes jaculatrix. NCBI lineage: Eukaryota > Metazoa > Chordata > Actinopteri > Toxotidae > Toxotes > Toxotes jaculatrix. The sequence goes on from NC_054399.1 coordinate 8,301,440, forward strand.
CCATATTCACCATCTCAATTGATCCCTGTTAGCATACTAGTATTTGTGAGTTAGCACTAAACACAAAATAAAGCGGAGGCTGACTGATTTGCAGATATCTAGTCATTAAGTGAGGAATAGGAAAAAATCAAACACTAGAGGAAATGTTAATACATTACCAAAGTTATTATAATTTGTCCTGAGGGGATCATGAATATATGTACCTAGTTTTATGTATATAGAATTAACTGATTGAAGAAAATAATCACTTGCACAAGCAGGATTTTATTTTGGGCATTTAAGAATGGCAAGGGTTAAACATTTGGGTTATTGAGAGAGCACTCCCCATTCAGAGGACTGGTGGGGACGTTCTGTTTAGACTAGAGGAGTAGGAAAATTTGATCCCCAACTCCTTCAGTGGTGTGGAGCTCTACCTTGATCCCCCAGTGAAAGCTGCCTGTTAGCAACAGTGCACATGTACAGTCTCAGAGCAGTGAAAATAGACTGCAGTCCCACGGTCGATCCACCTGTAAATGATGTCATCTCCGAAACATTCCTCTCCTCCAAACATGTCGCTTCCACTTGATTGAGCTACTTTCAAACTCAGAGGATCATTAAATAAACACACCCTCCGGTCCTTATAAGGAGCAACTGCTCAGCCAGATATGTTTTCTGAGAGAATCAAGGAGGTCAAGGTCAAGTAACTTTAACAGAACCCCTGAACCGTGGACATGCAGCGAGACAGAAACAGACGACGGCTCACATCAAAGTCTCCATCTTCGATGTTCAGTTATTGACCAAGACAGACCGAACGATCACTTCAGATTAGCAGAGTCTATCCACCTCCTCCAGATGAAAACCATTTAGTGACGGGAGAAGGAAGGCATTCCTAAAGGAGTGCAGCAACAGGGAGCTGGAAAGAATTATCCTCCACTGTCGTGCCCCAGAAAGAAGAGTGTTTCTGCTTTTCTGAGGGTTTCACCCATCTTAATATGTACATTTGTACTCAAAGTTGCATACGTCTAAAATGCTACTAGAGGGCTGTCATCTGTGTGGCACATGGGGTTTCATATGTAACGGGAGGGGGGCAACCACAAAGGTTTCATGCTACTAGAGAATCACCACCTCGCTTTGCTTTCTCAGGCTCTGTTGATTTGGTTTTTTAACTACAGGCCCTGCTGTCAGGTCAGTGAAGATCTACCCAGAGGAGGGAGCAGTTGTGGCATCTGACAGCTCTAACATAAATATTATTTATGGTCAACAGCAAGTATCACTGATAGATCATGCAAATCGAAGAGCACTTTCTTGAGAATTTTTCCAGACCTGATATCTCTCCCTGAATGCCACCTTTGTTTGCCCATTTCAACAATTAGCTGAAAGGGAGGTCTTGGATTTCATTATTTGCTGCTATTTCAATGGGCCATCTGACCGGCACGGACCTTAACATTCCTCCCTGACAAGACCAACCAAGAACAATGTTTACCTTCATCAATCTTCAACTCTAAAAACCCCCCTCCCAGAAAAAAAAAGTTATTTCCCAATGGCCATGTCTTCCATGCTGAGTAAGAGTCTCATATTCCACTGACTCACTCCTCTCAGAGCTGGTTGAAACACTAATCAAATCTGTTGCTGGTGTTTTGCAACAGACAGGGAGATAACTGATGAACAAGAGGATTTCTGATAAAAATGGCAGTTAAACAGCCAACAACAACAGGCTGTTTCCTAATTGTTCACACCCTTCATAAACGGCTCCTCTTGGGCAGGTTTTGTTTCAGTTCACTGTCCTGCGGGCTCTGTGAAAATCAAGCCACCTGATAATTAACTCTACAGTATTTGGACATATAAGAATTCTTTCCACTGAAGCCTCTGATGACCTGACTGTGAAATGCTGCATTGATAATCCAGCAGATTTGAGGGCCATGGAGAAAAGTTATGATGAGCTCATTCAAATCAAGAACATGTGTACACTTCAATGATTCATAGAAAACAATTTGGCAACAAATGCACCAATGGTAGTCCAAGGTTTTTGCTGATCAGCTGTGCAAGATACTGAGGCATACCTCATGTATACCAGTGTTAAAATGTTTGGGCTTGTTTTTGAGGGCAGGCGGTCAAATTAACGGGTGATTGCCTCTCAAATGGGCTGGTCCAAACCACCTCCCAAAATGCAACCAAGTACTCTGACTGCCACCCACAATGACAAGCTGTGGACAGCAATTGTACTCTTGAAGAGGAAACAAAGAAGCCTAGAAGAGCTATGTCCCTGCTCTGCAGCCTGAAGGGTTCCTGTATTTGCTTGACTTTTTAAATCACTAGTATGCATCCATCATGTGCAACGATGACAGTGAATGTTTTTTTTCTGGCCAAAATGCTTATATTTTCGAAAGAGTTTAAGAAACAAGTGATGCGCTGCTGGCTGTTAAAACTTAAAACTCAAAAATCCTATATGTCCAGAATAATAAATCTACAGTGGTGACTTCTTAGCTAATTTACTCCTAGCTGACATGTGGCATACTGATCACTTTTAGGGTAGTATAACTGCATTTTATAAATGTTTTTGTGAACAACATTCTAATTTTAATATAATAATAAATATATTTTTAATGCATACAACAAAATACAAGTCTCGAGTGTCCGAGCCTCAAATGAACACATTTTGAAAATGAATGTCATTTTTATGTATGTGTCTGTGTGTGGTTCAGTCAGTGGTTGTATAGACGCTGAACAGGATTGCTAAATGCAGCAGAAAGTACAGTAAGAGGATGAAGGACATAACAGAGACCTCCCTCTGAGGGAGGGAACAAAGATCATCTACTAACAAGACACCAGATGTCAAAGAAACATTTTGGCAAAGAACATCTAAAAAGAAAATTTCATTTAAGCTAAACAGGCAACCTAAACTCTAGTTCCAGGAAGGTTAAGTTTGAAAAACAAAATGCCATTAAAGAAGGATCAGTATCACCTTAATAGGTTGAAAAAGCAAAAGTGCTCTAATTTGGTCCTAGAAGTTCTCCTTACAAGTGTCTTAGGCCACAAGTAATGCATTCTTGTGGGGAGACGTGTTTCTGAATCTGCTCCCAGCTTGCCTTTCATCTGTTACACTGTGTTGAGTGACCAAACTCCCCAACTGTTGAGTCTGTGCCACAGCACTTACCGTTTATGTTCATGGCTGGCAACACTAAAGACATCTTGGGTCGGCTTCCTTTATTGTGGTTGGTGGCAGGAAGCAAAAGATGATCCTGAGAACAAAGAACAAAAGGTCATCAAGCAGGAAATAAAACTAATTTGGAAGCAAACAGAACTGTAAGCTGGGTAAGATTTGTCAGTGGTTGTTGATCAAAAATTGGAGCTTAAGTTATAACTCTTAACAGTAGACCTATGTAATAACAACTAAAGGTCTGAGCATAAGGCAATAAAAACCTGTCCTGTCACAAAATTCTTCACGTTGGGCCATTTTTAAGCACTTGTACTTGTTAATTCATTAGAAGTCAGTGATCAAAATGGCATTTACCATCAGGAACATCAGGAGATACTCTTCTCTCAAAAGTGAGAAAATCTGACCACAACATTAAAATGATCAGGATTACTTAAGAACTTTATGAACTGACAAAAGAGCTGCAGTTATTTTGGACAAAAAGCACCTTTGAGAAGAGTAAATTAAGACAGGTAACAGGTAAATGGTATGGTCTCCATCAAATGCTAGAATGGAGCTTTTTGTGGCTTTGCAACTACCAAGAGACCACCTGAAAACTGGTTAACTATCCTACTTGGCCTGTAAAACTCGGTCTGGGTAAAATGAAAAATGAGGGGTGTTAAGGTGGTGACAGGCGGGAGTATGGTCGGAGGTTGAGAAAGAGATTACGGTGAGAAGATAACATGGAGCAAGAATGAGATACAAGGTTACCAATCTTTCACAGACTTGAGCAAATAAGAATGGCCTCTTTTGAATAAAGGGTTTGATGTGTCACACATGCTCATGGCACTCACCAAAGGGAGTATTATAATGCTAAAAATGAATGAGAGGGTGCCTTGACTGTGCCTGGAGGGTGGCGGGAGGAAGAAAAACAGCAACCAGATTACTGCTCATCATCAGGGGACCGACAAGCTTGTCAAGCTGACGCAACAGCTGCAGATGCCATGACAACAGGTGAATTTTCCTCTATCCTTATTAGACACGGTCCACGGTGAAAGCAACCAGTGTTTCCACCACCACACCTCAGTGCACACTTACATAAAGCCACAGGTGCTAAAACAGCACGAGAAGTGAAGCAAGACCGCAAAATGACTGCAGAGTATGAGCAGTTCAGCAGTTTGGTCTTGTTGAGTTACATTTTCCATCACCTCACCTCACATGTTCACATGTAAACAAAGCCACAGGTGGTAATATATCTGTTGGCGGAGGCTTTTAAGTAATCTTGACCTAAGCATGACCATGTCTGAGTGTGAGGCATACTGCAGAGAGTAAACTACCGGCGAGGGCAAGAAGAGACCATCATGAACCCAATGAAAATTTTTCGCCTTGAGGGACAAAAGTTAAAATTGGTAGTGATTGGCCTCAAAATCTAAACAAATTCCAAATTTAATACAGAGCTTTGGCAGTCTTGTAATAACATCATACTGACTGGAACAAAAAAACAAAAGCACACCCGCTTTTGCAGACACACACACACGCCCTGAATCCCAGGAAACAAAATACAAGCAAATAAAGTGACTAAGAAAAGCTAATAAAGGTCTGTAAGAATTAAAAATGTCACACTAAATAGCAGGTCTGTAATCTATGCTCTTCAAATGGACTGTGTCTTTTACTTTTTCAGTGTTTTTGTACCCAACAATGGATCTTTGTTTACTCAAACCCTTTCCTGCTTACTACAACCAGGATAAGTTCACTTCACATCCAAAAAGAGTAGGAATGTAGTAAAGGAGGCAGGACTTGCAGGCAACGTGCCAAGTGAAAGGTGGAGCATTAGAGAAAGTCATAACAAATATATCTTTATAGAGCTGAAAAGATCAACCGAAGAAAATGAATCTGTAACTATTTAGATAACCAATTAAGTATTTATGTTCGTTTGTTCCAATTTCTCAGTTGTTCAGATTTTTTGTTTCCATTTCTTAAGCGATTATAAACCGAATTTTGGACTGTTAGTTGGACAAAATATGCAGTGTTGAAAACACTGCCTTTGGCTCTGGCACTGTCCACTATTTTCCGATATTTACAGAGCAAACAGTTTATCAATTAATCTGGAAAATAATAAGGCACATTAAGCAATAACAAAAATCATAATTTTTCTTACGTGCTGTCAACAGGTCAGTGAGAATCAAACCTCAGGAACTACAATTTGTTACTCTGTTTAAAGTGTCAGAAATATTTTTTCCCTTTAAAAAAATTTTGAACTCTAAGTTACAGAAGTTTACTTTTATTTTGGATAAACTATAACACCCTCACTGCTCCTGCACAACACACAGCTGCTAGAAACTGATGGACGGCTACTTGACCTGTGGAGGCCCTCGAACCGGGTACACCATTGCTGCCATTGTCCCTGCTGTCACCATGCCAACTCAAAGCCAGACCTTTGTCACTTGCTTGGTGACAAGGGGTCTTGATCTTTGACCACATGCTTCAAAGCTCCCACCCCACTGAGTAATCCTAAGGATTTAAAAGCTTAACATCGTTCAGAGTATTTAGAGGTTTTAGATGTGATATGAAATACAAATCCAGCTCTTCAGAACAGTTGCCAAATGCATTTTTAATAAGAAACATATCTTATGTGTTATCAGCACTAGGTGATTCAGGTTTACAAGGCTGTTTGTTAGCTAATACTTTTTGGACAACAGTGACAACAGATAGAGCAGCAAATCTTTGCAATAATGAAACACATATTGTGAGGGATAAAAGTCAAAGTAAAAAACTTCCCTCCAGCAATTTTTTTTTCTTGTTTGGTTAGCACTTGAGAAGAAAAGGATGTAAGGCTGAAAGCTCTAAAAATATCTTTTTGGGAAGAAAGGACAGAATTCAAAGGAAACACACCAAAACTAATCAAAGATCTCTTTCAGAATATGATGTTCATGTATTAATCCTATCAAGAAAGAAAATTAAAATCAGGTTTAGATTCAGGTTTCAAATATGGAAAAAGGTCAAATGAATGGAGACCAATAGATGATTTGTTCATGCCCAAAAATCTAGAACATGGTCTTGATGATTGCAAATGGACCAAGGAAACTGGACTGGACAGTGGTAGTTACAACCCTGGGCCTGTGCATTTCACACTGTACTTTCCTCTCAAATCAGCTCGCTCTGTTGAGGAAAAGACCTATTATGTATAATTTATGATTTCTAAGTTACTCTTGCCATTGGTAATTAGTCACTTTGGGAAAAGGAAATCTCATGAGAGACAAAAATGGAATGAAATTTGATTGGTGTTGAGCTGTGAAAATTTCCTGTGAAAGCTCCTCTAATTTCACTTTACATGATCAATTAACCACCGAGTCAGATTTGGTGTGGAGACCAGCGCCTGTTTCTCTTCTTCAATCAGTGTCACACCCCACGCAATCTAAAACTTACCCTGCGGAAAGACACCACGTAGAAAGTGTCGCCACGCCGGTTGAGCTCATCAAAGAAGTCACTGTAGGTGTGATGAGGTGCGTAGTACACCTGCAGCTCACTGCCAGGATTCCTGTTGGGAGAGGAAGAATTACAGGATCGCAGATAAATATGAAGAGCGCAGATAACTGAATCAGCAGAAATTGAAATTTTGTCTGTATTTCTTAGTTTCATTCGGTCCAACCAGTATACCTCCAGAGGTCAGTTGTTGAAAGGGATTTTTTTTCCTGTTTTTTTTCTAGTAGATGTGGATGTTTCATAGCCAGCTTTACGGCTAGGAAAAAAAAAAAAAAACGTAGGTGGCCAAAAAACTATCGACTCCATCTGTCTGATCTAAACCACAGAGAGAAGCCCAGCAGAAAAGGTTCTTACTGTACGAGGGTCATTCTTAAAAATAAATCACTCTATCATGTCACACTGTAAAAACTGAAAAGTGGACAAACTCCAAAAATGTGGAAATAGAAGCAGAGCTGTTCCATTTAAAGACCCTCTTTAGTCAAATACAACTCTAAAACAATGAAACATTCCAGTTTGTTATGTCTACAGTTGCTTTACATAATGGACTTACAAAAACACAACTCCAGTATTGCAGCCATCTACTTCTGTGGGTCCTGCTGACAATAAACACTCTGCAGTCTGCAACTCTAAACAGGTTTCAGCTCACCGTTTTAGTTTACCACACAGTGTTGGTTTACCACACAAGTAGCAGTCACTGTGTATTTGTTCCGATATCTAGAGCATGTTCTGCCCTCTAGCTGTCCAACAATGCTTGATGCAGCTTTAACAACAATTGAGAACTGTTTGCAAGAAAGAAAATTTGAAGCCTGAAAAATGATTTAATAGTTGGAATGTGACATAAATGCACAGCAACAGGCCTTTATACTCACTTTTCCTCAGCAGTTTCTGTGTATTGGACGGTCAAAATCTGGGCTGACTCCTTATTCTCTGTTTTCTGGTAGGAAAAAAATTGGCTATAATCGCTTTATAATAACATCAAGTAATCATTAGAGAGAACAAGATAAACTGTTGGCAACACTGCACAACACATTAACACAGACTCCATGCAAAACATTACAAGCGACCATCGTATCAAAACATTTAGACATCAGCACACACATTCCAGCCCAGAGGTTTTCTCCTAATAAATCACATGTAGCTTAGAAATCTTAATACTTAAACTTTTTCTCTTCAGATCCTATGGTAACAGCTACTTGCCAAACAGTACCTTACAAACAAGGACATGTAGAATCATTCAAATGAGCAGAGATGCAATTTAGGTTATTTAATAAAGATAAGACTTGTACTGTAAAGTTTGACAAGTTAAAATACTATGAAGTTTTAAGTGTGTGTAGTACTTAAAGCTCAAAACAGGGGAGAGGTAAACACATCTACCTTTCTGTTTACGGTAATATGAAGAATGTGTATATACTAACTGGGCAGCTCTTGGTAGATTGGACTCAGTGTGACAGAGTTTGAAAAAAAAAAAATGATGGAAAAAAAGGAGCAGGGGGTACTAATCCTACAGCTCCCCTCCAAGTGTTGTGTTTACTTTCTCAGGGCTGCCGGATTAAACTCAGCCCAATAAAGAGAAATGAGAGGCAGAAAAGGGGAAGGTGTGAGGAGAGGTGAATCAGTGGTGAAAGAACAGTTTCGATTTGCCAAAAAAAAAAAAAAACCCCCCCCAAAAGAAAACCGTTTACACTGAAAATAATGGCCTGAAATGCAAGTGAAGCTTGATTTGTTAGTTTTAATGCCAACACTAAGCATTGTTTAAATTTTTGCATGGAACATTAGATATGTTTTCCCTTTTTCCTCACATGCTGCTGGGACTTACCAGAATGGTCCTGGCGGGTTTGTGATTGCTGTTACTCATGCGCCGGGATTTGGTCTGCTGCACTTCATGACGGTGAACCCAGCCTCTCAACTCATGGGCCAACCTGCCATTCAAAGTTAACACAGCATATGTACTTACATTTTAGGTTAGACATGGTTGATTCTGTGGTCTTCTGTAAGAAGAGAAAAAAAATACACCTAGGACATACATGAAAGAGTTCATTACTTACTCTATGCACTTGGTCCTGTTAACAAGAGGCTGGCAGGGGGGAGGAGGTCTGAGGAAGACTGGATCCTTCACCACCATCAGGGCCTTGTCCTCAGAGCTAAAACACAGGATAAAAAGCAGGGCTGTTAGACAAAGAGAAAGGTGATAAGTTTACAAGGCAGTTCAGATGTTCTGAAATCAGTGTAACAATTTCAAATAACAATCTGGGGAAAAATATTTTCCACATGTCGAGAATATGCTTTGAATGCAAACTGAGCGCCAACATGGCTGCTTGCCCTCAGGCAGAAGTGAAACACCCAGAGTGGATTTGGTACTGGGAAGCTAAAGGGTGCCATAAATAAACCGGCATGGCTTCAATCTGGGGGCAATTATATCTCTGTTGAATTTCATTGGTTACTAATGAGTTTTATTTTTACTTGACATGTGCAGAGGTGGCAGAGCTTCACTCACTGAATGTACGCACAAAAACGCTGACTAACACAGAGAAGGGAAGTGCAAAGAAAGAAAACATGATATGTCCACATGGTGCTACAGATCCTCCTCAGAATTATCCTCAACATGCAACACAGAACTATGCTGAGCCACCCAGCAGCCTAAAAGCCTTGGCTGGGTTTACATACATTATGGGGTAGCAGCACAATGCATGACTTTCTTGGTCAGATGTTACCATACTTTTAATTACAACTGTTATACCTCTCTGTGAGTGACTGATTATGTTGCTTGTGGTGCTGATGTAGACTGTCCACAGCCAGTGCCCACCTGCAGGGGGCTTGTTAAGAAAAACGTCTGACATCGACGTAATCCCTCCCCTGGGCCTCCCTGATCTGAGCCAAACCGTTGACTACGCCTCACGTTCCCGTCTCTTAACGTCCTGGAAATGGTTCCGCGAGACAACATGTCAGACCACAGAGGCCTGATCATAACTCTAACTGAGGGGCCCATATTAACCTTCCCGCACACACACCTTCCTGTGCAGTGGAACCCAAAGATTAGGTTGCATATCCCCCTCGTCATCCGCCTCTCTGCTGCGTTTGGTGCTGTCACCCCTTTTGTAAAAGCTAATGTGTTCCTTCCTGCCTGTGGTGGTTTAATGCTGCTGGGAAACCTGATACTACAGATGAATGGTTTGCATTAACATGTGACATACCCTACGCAGAGATCTGAAACAGCACAGGCTGGCAAAGCCATGCAGACATCAGACGCTCTGACCACCTTGCAAAACATCATCATTTTCAGGACATGGGGGTCCAGGTAATGTAGCAAACAAGAATGTTATTTATGCAATTTACAAATGAGACTGCTGGGCCGCTAGAGCATTTTTTTAAAAAGAAAGAATAATATATAACCCTTTAGAAAAATAAACTGTTACTAGCAAAGCAAAGCTGAATGTCAAACAAGACCTGACCCCAATTTCCCACCTTGTTACTCAAAGCACAACTGCTGGCCAACCAGCTAGGGGCCTGGAGGCATTCGAAAGGCAGGCGTTTAGACAGAGTTGGTAATCGGCTGGCGCATGTGTTTACACATGCTATAATGAGCTGTACCAGTTCAGACTAAGCCCATGCACAGGTGCATCCTGGTCCGCTGACATGGCGGGTAAATACAGTGTTGTGAAAGGTGTTGTAGGGGTTGAGCTCATTACCTGTCGGCCATCTCAGAGGGGCCGCTGCCGGGGTGCTCAGGCCCCATCACAAAGTTAGTTTCTGCCTCTGGAGAGAAACCCAGCAGGTGTCTGCCGCTGTGCTGCATGGAAACAACCTCAAGCTTGGACCCCGGGCCACCTTGAAACAAGCTGATGGAACACAAGACAGATGAGGTAAAATCAGGACACTTTGGAGGATGGAGGAAACAAACCGAAAAGTAGAAGTTGGTACTGGACTGAAATGACCACTGAATTCCATGTGGCCCACATCCCGTGCACAGGAGGGTTTTTCGTTTTTAGCCACAAACTGAATCTGAACTCTGATCTAGACTGAATAACCCAAAGCTCGCCGGGGCACACACACAAGCAAAAATACACACTGTCTCTTTCAACAGTATTACTACAGTGGGTGGCATTTTCATTTCAAAGGGATCTGACCTCAAAAGCAGGAATATTTTACATTCCAAAGGAGAGCCTGGACACAAAAAACACAGATGTGAGAACAGGTACAGACAGACAGACAGACAGACACACACACACACACACACACACACACACACAGTTTAACTACTATGAATACCAGTCAAGTCCCAAAAGCAAACTCATTCATGGGTCTCAAGAAACTTTTTCATGTTTAAGCTCTAGAGAACAAGTGAAAGACCACATTCCAAGCACAGGGCGAATACATATTATCAAAGCCAACAAGTCCAACAAGTAGACGCTTGCATCCTTGTGAAGAAAGTTATTCTCAGGAGAAAACAAAAACATTTTTATAACATGAGAGCAGAGAATCAGTCGTTAGAGTTGGAGGTGGACTGTGAGCTTCAGTTTGAGGAATTACACAATCCCTCCATCTGCTAGCTGGGTGGATGCAAGCTCTTTTTCCCCAGTGCAGTTTTATATAACTCATTTTAATTTGTCAAGATTATTAGTATTACGAGGAGAGATAAGAAAAATTGCCACATACAAATGTTTTATACTTCTTTTGTAGCCAGACATTTTTGTTTTTGTTTAACATTTGTAAGTGGTAAATGTTTACTTCCCCCTAACTCCACAGGTTGTTTCCAGACTTATTCACCCATTAGTCTCCAAGTCCTGTAAACTCTGGCAACAACATCAAAAGACTGGAGGATCCACACACGAGCAATAGAGCATGGACGAACTATTAATCGTCGGTTGCTTTACCAGCTACATCTCCTTCAGTCAGGACAAGACTGGCCTTGTATAGCTAGTGCATTATTGGACTACATTATTATGGATTGCACCACAAGGAAACAAAGTCTGCATCAGTTCTTTTTCTTTAATAACAACATTGGTAGGGAAAAAGATAATCAGAAAGTTATTAGTCTACTTTTATTTTAAGGCTTATGTGTTAATAACTTGATATGGATGAAGTAGGTTCTAGGGGTAAAAAGAACATATTGAGTCAATGGAAAATGTTCTGCAGTGTTTTCAATAAACTTTTTTTTTGTGCACATGTTTCTCACATGAGTTCGTAATTCCCACAATGAGTCATGGGGCTTCCCATTTGTTTTCTTTCAGTAATCAAATACGTGTACATTCACAATATATTACCAGTAATCTTCCTGTGTCCTAAGCTACAGTATTGACCTTCATCTCTGTTCTTTTGGTTTGAGCTGAATTTAAGCCACTGGACACTAAATGAAGTTATTCTGCAGAGAACTTGAAGCTGTAAAGACATTCACCGTCACATGCTCACCTCATCGGTCCAACATTAAGCACGAGGAACACCAAAACCACCATGAGGCACACAGCTCTCCTCTTGGGTGCTGTCGCCTTCAGTACTGTGTTCTGCAGGGAAAAGGGAGCAACCACATGAAATCCCAAACAACAAATCACAGGTAGAAATCATATGTGAAAGCACATTTTCTGTCTCTCATTTTGACAGTGCACAGGCATCCTTAGTGTAGGCTGTACGGAATTTACAGTATTAGCGAAGCTGCAGCTTCTAGCCTCTCACCTCACTCAGCAGACCCTCCAGCTGTCTCTTGAGGTTGCCATTCTCACACTTGAGCACCTCATTCTCAGACAACGCCACTTTCAGGCGAGCCTCCAGCGAGAGCAGATACTCTTTCTTCTTTTTCCGAGACAGGGATGCTGACTCACGGTTCTTTATCATGCGCTGCTGCCTCTGCGACAACTTCGACTAACGTGTAGAGAGACACACACAAAGACACAAGAATAATATTTGACATAGGTTATTACTCACGGCAAGTCATCTGTTTAATCCTTCATCCACTCCACACCTATCCAAACAGGAAAGGGGCGGGTACTGTGAGAATTCAGTGAAATGTCTGAGCCACCTGTTCGATTGTAGATCATGGGTGTGACATCATGTTTATCAATACTCTCAAGGGTATTTCATTGAAAAAAGGCTTTTCATTCATATGAGCAATATCTCTCTGTTAGACCACCCTAACAAAAGGGGAGCCTGACATAAAAGCCAGGGTCGACTTTGTTATTCTCACCGGGAGAACTCCCTGGCTGCTGATGCTCCAGTTCACTACAGCGACAGAATAATAAATAGACATGTTCAAGATGTGTTGCGAGGTTAATGACACCTCTGCAACAAATCACTGCTTTAACATCGCTCTAGAGTGCCCTTAAGTGCACGCGATCAAGCTTCTGCTTGAAAATATTTACACCGACATCTTCTGAGAGGTCAAGAGGTCCCTTGCAATGCCTCTGTTCTATATGTGTAGACGGATGTGTTTACGGAGTGTGTCACTCTCTGAGAAATGGGTTCACATTGGAGACGCATAAACACTGGGGCACTATATATACTATAGGTCTGGATGTAGAAAAACAAGTCCAACTATAGTTGGTCTTAATTGCTGTAATTAGAGTCTTACATGCTCAAGTTAATCTGCAAATAAATACTGAATGATAGTCAGCATTTTTTCCCCCCAAGACAAATCTAGGGAATCTAAACAGTCAGCACTGTCTAAACTCTGAAAAGGCTCAAACCAAAAAAACATAAAAAAAATAAGCAAAAATAAACAAATGAATAAAATAAATAACAGCAGTTTTAAATTTGTTAAGCTTGAGTAGCAGGATTTATCTCCACTGGAGGTCAGTGAGCTCAGAACTAAAAATCACAGTCCTGCATACTGACCCAAACAGCATATATCTTGACATGACCTATCACAAATTAACACAACCTATGGCTGTGATTACCGAAACACCTTCATTGTTCATCCAGTCCCCAGCTACCCCCTCTACTGCCCTTCCCCAAACACAAACACCCTCCCAGGGGTAAGCCTCTAAGATCCTGGGCCTAATAGCCCCGCTGGTGATTAAGTTATTTGGATCCCTGTATTTGTGTTCTGTCTCCTGAGAAACCCCTCTGTCTCCCAGCCCAGATCTGGGAGTCGTGCCACTAGCCTGAGCCTGGGAACGCTGCAACTAAGCAGTTACCAGGGAGTGGAGAGCAGGGGGAACTTCACATCGGTACCACAATCAGGCTGAGGAGGGAAATGTGGGACAGGGGGCAAAAAAAATGGCAGAGTGGCATTTCTAAATGAAACTCACATGAATGGGTGGGAGGTTAACACTGGTTCTAAATCAAACTATTTAAGTGTCGGTGGGAAAAGACAACGAGAAAACTCAACTGTGAAGATGCCCATCAGCAGGGCACATGCCCCCAGCTGCTCATGCAGAACTGCACAGTGGCCAGCTGCAGACAGCTGTTGGTATGCTGACCAGTAATGAGTGTGAATGTGTGTTATTGTATGATGATATTGCAGGGTGTTGCTAAAACGAAGAATTTCGGCTCAACAACTTCTGAATGGTGAAGGCAAGAAAAATGGCCAAGAAAATAGCTGTAGATCCCTGCATACCTGCCTGTCACACTGCTGTTAAGGGTCTACTCTTTCCACCTTTTCCATTCAGCAACCAAAGGGTTACTCTAGGAGGCAGTGTGTGATGAACCATTAACCTATCCGAATGGGAGGGGCTTCATTTAACAAGTCGGGGTGAAAATGTCGCTTGATTTTACAGTAGGTCATAAAACACCTATAACTGTGGCATACACTCCAAAGGTGAAATAACTGTCAACCTGTGATATTCAGTTTTCTCTAAGAGCTATTTTGTACTCCAATTCAATTCTTAGGCACTCAATTTAAGAAAACATGCAGTTTATAATTCACAGAGAACATAAGTGAAATTACCACAGTTGCTGTGGGTTTGCATTTTGGTGCAGAGCAAAAGCAAGGAAGTATGTTTTTCTGCTTGACTGGTGTCTTGTAGCTGTTTTTTACATTGTGGTATTTAGATGACTGTTAGCGGAGAAACTGTTTTTTTTAATGTAACAATTAATAAAAGTCCCTATTAGATGCAGGAAGAAAGGACTGTCTACCTCCCTTCCATTGTTAATAAAAGCTTAGTATCTGAAACTGTGCAATGAAACTAAAGAATTTTGTATTTGCAGTTTTCAAGAGCAGACACATGTGGTGACAAAAGCATGAGCTCCAAATCTGTTTAGCTGAAACATTCAACAGATTTTAAGCACATCATGGTAACTGGCTGAAATCACTGGGTGGAAAAACAATAAGATCTGATGTCACACCCCTAGCATCTATGATAGATTTCTCCCTGTAAGAGTGCTGAATAATGAGGCAAAATAGTGAGTCTACAGAAAAGAATCCTGAACAGTCTGATGCAACCTTTCAGATCGCTGTAATGTTTTTAAATCAACCTCTCTTGTAGCTGTCCAGGAAATATTTCAAGGTGTTATTTTTTCGTTTGACTCAACAAAACAATCCCATAGGAAAACTCTTAAATTAACAAAATAAAGGCATCATCTTCCAGGTTAGATGCAGGGGACCCCTTTCCATCCAGAATCACAGCATACTTTCCTGGGGTCCCCTCCTGTATATCCTCCCATTCAACTAATGGGGGGATTTGTTGAGGCCTGCAATTCCAGGCTGGAGTATTTTTCAGTCTAGAACATGCACACACAGACACACGCACACACACACACACACACACGCACACACACGCACACGCACACACACACACACACACACACACACACACACACACACACACACACACACACACACACACACACACACACACACACACAGACAGAGCTAAATCCCTGGCTGTGTAGGAGCCCATTACATTACACTGACCCAATCCCTGATGGCTGTTTACAGCTGTCGCAAAATGCTTCGTCCTGCACAACACCTGTCTGAAGCATGTAATCGTTAGCAGCCGTTTAACACCCAGGCTTATATAGGCTAACTATAGGTCAAAATACAGAACTGTGAACAACATGAACAGTAACACACACACAGACATACAGTAGATACAACATGCAGCAACACCTGGCACAGGCATGCCATCTTTAACAGGCATTTTACACATCCCCCGGCCCACCAAGTCCACCACTGTGCTGCAGCTAAACCACAGTGAGGTTATAAAGTGAACACAGCTGCAGCAAGTCCGAGCACTAGCATACACACTCACACAGCATGACATGGCTCAAGAGCTGATTGGTGAACCACGCAAACAACTCTAAGGTCCATTTAAATCAGTGCATAGCATTTTAAATGTACCTCTCCTGCCTAAAAAAAGAAAAAAAATGAATAAAAAAATTATGTATTTGCTCTTTAAGTTGCTGAAATGCTGTTCAGCGACTATACCGTCCTTTTTAAACTCACACAGCTCTTCACTGAGAAGTGAGTTGAGGTATAAGTTCCAAAAAACATCTTATTTTTCCCCTCGAAATTAACATGTACAGCCCCTCCCCTTTAATCACCTATTGTAAACTTTATTGACTTGGTTAGCTTTACAAATGGCCAAGAGGCGTATTTGTTTTGGCTTCTGGGGTTTGGAATTCCTTGACATTGCTTTAGAGGTCTGGCACGTAAAGTGCTTCTCCAGACTCGATTATGCCCTTGATAATTGGACAAAGTTCCTCTCAGCCTCTTTTTAGGGGCCGACTATTTTTACAGCCACAGGTCAACCGTTACTGTTCATAAACCAACAACCACTTGTGAATTTTCATTTAAGGTTAATCATTAAAAAAGCCTGGTGGAAAACATCATTAATGTCAAGATAAATTAAAGAGACTGGTAAAACAGAGCATTCTGACATTAGGTTATGACTAATGTTTTTCGCGATCACGAGTAATATATCAGAGTCCCACAGTGATTGTTCCTATAAGATAATAATAGCTGAAAATTGGATCCATTTTCTGCGGTCGTCCCAGTGTCACCACAGAAATCACAGATGATTTAGATGACATTCCACCAATGTGAAACACTTGGTTCTCCATAATTAAAAAAGCTACTCTTATGCCCAATGATGTATTTTTGTAGCTTCACTGCCACACCAGTATGAGCTAGACACCCAGTGAGAAACTCTGTGAATGCTGTCTTGCTCACAAAAAAAAAAGAGACAAACAGAAGATGGAGTGAGAACATGTTTCTCAACTCACTAAAAGGTCAGACAAGAGCAAGCCATCAGGAAGTGTTGTGCTGGAGACCGAGGCCTGAAACAACACTGAAGTTGCTGAAAGTCACGCCATCTCCATGGCTGTGCTATGGAGGCTGACAGTTCAGACTAGAGGAAGAGGCATTTGCAGTTTATTTAAGCAACAAAGAGAATAAAGTCAGAACAGCAGACCAGCCTCAGGCCTTTAAAAGAACATGACAGACTCTACCACCTAAAATAAGACCAGAATGCACAAAAGATGGGGAGTTTTAATTGAGAGACCACAACGTCTGTACCATAAACAACCCATACTATAATTGAGTTTTCTTTTTAACTTTTAAATCTCTGGGGCAGTCCCTGCTGCAGTTAATAGTACCTTTTAAGATTCCCTGAAAGCTCTGTACTGTCCGGTGCTGTCATTAAACAGACCTACGAGAAGTAAGTGTGTGAGGAGGAGAAATACTGAAGGTCAGGAGACTATGTGTGTTCACTCTGCATGTTTGTGTACGTGTGTTTTCTGTCCACTGCAGCTGTCCTGACATCACCCCCGAATGCAGCACACGAGGACTTCCGTCACCCACACAGAGAGTAATGTCCTTCTGTGACATTGTTCACACTGTCTGAACTGAAATTACATAACATGTCTATCTTTCCAATAAAACCCCATAGGTACAAACCATGCACAGGCCAATAATGATCATCTGTGGATTGTTTGTGGCTTCATGACTGTATTGTATAGGTTCATGAAACAACCTGTTAACCAGCACAATCATAGAAAACATCAGTGTGCATATTTAAAACTTGAAATCGCATAAATTGAACATGCTGCTGTCTTTCTTACCAAGATCTGAGGAACTATCTTTCAGTTACTGTGTGAAAATCATTCATTCTGACATAATAAATTCTGGCCTATAACAGAAAAACATTCCTGTTATTTACTCACTTTACAGAGGCGTCATTTGGGTCTTTACAGACTGACATGGCGCACACAGTGTAATGACTCTCCCTTCAATGTGGAAAAATACATTAACCAACATCGATGAAAAAAAGAGGTATAAACTTTTTCAACATTTTATTTTCATATTTTACTCAGAAATTAAAGTTAACGGCTTGTGAAATTAAAATAAATAGGGTAAGAGGAGAGAGTTTACATTGGACAAGGTCCAGCCCAAGTGCGAACATGGCAACCACAACATTATAGTAACATAGTGGGCAAGTGTATGCACGCCCATGTGGCTACTTCTAAGCATGCAGCTGCATGAACAGGCAAGTCCTCGCATGTCCACACACAAACACAACTGTTGCAGCTACTATTTATTCCTATGAAGACGCTTTGTCTAATAAATTGCTTAGGCGCATTCTTAGCTAGGTGGCAAATTAAAGAGTCTGACCTGCAGAAGAGCTTGTGAGCCAAAAATCCTACAGATCAGAAAGAGACAAATTGAAGGAGAGACAGAGAGATACTCTTCTCCTGAGAGCAGACCTATCGCTGTGGTATTAATTACAGTCACGTGTGCTTCAAAAACACACAGGCACAAAGTTTGACATCCGTGTCAAACACTGTGGTTGACAGTTTGTTTGGGCAATCAGATGTCCATGACGCCACTTTAACTTCACAGAGGCACCTGTATTTAATCTTACTGTCTTGATTTCACAGCACATGATCTCACATTTTGTGACCATAGAAAAAAAGGTCCACTAGAAACCATGTTGCGACATTGTTGCGAAACTCTTTGTTAAGTTTCGATCCGAAAGTTTGGCAAATTTTAACCAAATCTCCAGAAAAATCAGCAAAAGAAAATGCAAATGAATTTGCATGTCCATCCACTGCCATTATGGAAAACATTGGGAGTTGAGCACGTCAAGATTTATCTCCTCTCTGTTTCTTTATACACACAAAGATAGGTGGATGGAAACGTGCTTACTGTAAATATCTCAGTGCTCTGTGACTATGTGGCAACTCTCAGGTAGGAAAGCACAAGTGACTCACATCATCATCTGAGGAAGGGCTTCGAAGTGTGACGGAGACCACTGGTGGGGCAGCGACAGGGACGGGAACAGGTCTGTCCTGGCTGAGTGTTTGCATGGCGACCACGTTGCTGGTGACAACATGTGGGGTCTGCATCTGTAGCACCTGGTTTGTCTGAGACAGCACTATAGGACGACCTGGAAGAGACACACAACACATAGACACTCTTAAATTACAGGGGTTAGCTATACTATAATCATATTTTTACTGTATGATTAACATTGATTAACGCTGGCTGTGATTATGTGTCTGTCAGTTTGCTCTGTTGTTTGTGTGCATGTTCTTTTCCCACATTTCTCTTGCTAAATTTATATACAAACTGTAGACCATATCAGTCTGCACCTTATAGAGCCTCCTGCTGCAGATGGTACAGTCCAGCTCCATGAACCTCCCTCACCTCTGGTGACCTACATTAACCCCTTGTCTTTAATGGGACTCTTTGTGTTTAAAGTACAGGTGCAGAGGATGTTTGCCATCTTGACCTGTGGTCTTTAACTTCCACATACCTGAGAGCTGTGTGAGTTTTATGTGCATGAACACACATAAACTTGCACATGTGCCTGCATTTAAACTACATAAAGGCCTGAAAGAAAGAAACTAGCAAAAACCTCCACAAAACACAATATTGCCCATGTTTATAAATGTCCCGTTAATGTAGGAGCCTCCCACAATTTATCCCACCCCTCCCAGTGAGACTGTGCCAGGAACCATTCCTCAAAACCGACAGAGCAACCTTCACCTCTAACACTAAACATCCTGTCAGTGCTAATAGCACAGAAGTGTTAGCCAGTCCCACTAATGAATGTGTGTGGTGCCAGCGCTCTGTCTTGTGCCCAAGCTCACCATCTGCAAGAAGAATGCAAGAGGCTGAAAGTCAAAAGAAATTAAAAGCCTTGGGAACACCTGTCAGCCTGTTTGTTCTTTGGAAATACATGACTACCCAGGTCAGACTCTATAAAAGGTGAACTTATCAGTAAATATCTCTGATCTCTTTCTTTCATTTCCATGATGCATAGTTCTCACTCATCAGCTGTAAATACTGAAGAGAGCATCTTAAAGCAACGAGACTCCTAAGACTGAGCAGGCTTGACGCGACTTCCATCTGGGGTCCTAAACTTGGATGTCTCTGCCTTAGCCATCTGCCATCTTGGCCATTACCAGGCAGACAGAGGAGCCAAGTTCAAATTCAAGTCGAGAGAGGTCAGCTACTCCACCCTTTTGGGTCCCAGGAACAATGACATAAGTATTTACATTGGCCTAGGTGATGTTGATGTAACACACAGCGAGGACCAGATTGGTAAACCAGGCAGGCTGGACCACAAAACAAGAGCAATAATAACTTTAATGCACGAAACACACAGCAGCTCATAAATAGTCTGTGGTTTACATGTGGGTAATAAAACAAACTTTCTTGATTGTATATTTATGATGGCTGAAGTTGGATTTTTGTCAAAAGCTCAAACTTGAATGTATTTTGGTTATAAAATGCAAACATTTAACATCCAAATGACTGATTTACTTTTTTTTTTTATCTTCAAATAGAATAGTATGGTATGAAGCTCACCAATAAGCAAAAACCTAGCTTAAAGCACCCTCTGCTGGCCAACAAATAAATGACAGAGAAAGAATGTCAATCAAATTCTTCACAAACATTATAATAAATAAATAACAAAATACTCTAAGTAGTCATCATCCTACTACTTACTATTAAGATGTCTACTTACTATTACTATTAATATGTCCAGTGCACAGATCTGAGGCAATGTGTGATATGAGGCAATGAGTTGCAATGTTTCAATATGTTGCAGTGCGAGCTCTGACCTGGAGGGGGCGCTGGTTGGATGCTGACCGGAGCTGGTTTGACCACAGGCAGCACAGTGTTCTGCAGGGGCTGGATGATGATTGTCTTGGCCTGCAGGGGAGCTGCTGCAGGAGCCAACTGCACAGCTGTAATCAGCGGTTTGGGCTGGATGGAAACTTTCGGGCCGATCTGAATCGGCCTCTTGATTGGCTGAGCTGGTTTGGCTGGTGTGTGTGTGTCATGGGACAGGGGATGGAAGGAGTGAGATAAGAACAGAAATTATGTAAATACAAAAAAAAGGCTGACTCTGAGCTCGAGTGAGCAAATTTGCATTTACAGAAACAGGGTATTTTTAAGGAACCGTGTTTTTTTTTTTTTTTTTTAAACCTCCAGCTCTTATTCTGATGAGAGACTACTTTTATATCTGTTTGTTTTCTTAATCCCAGAATTCTGAAAACCCAGATTGCGGTGCAGAATCTCCCCTGGTCTTTGGACAAAGCGTACATAAATAGATGCTCAAAAGAGCAGATGCGCAGTGTTAGATGCTGCCTCACCTCGTGTGGTCTGGCTGGTCCTCTTTGGAGCTGTCTTAGCTGGAGGAGAGATTTTAGAAAAGCCACTGGACTCTGAGCAGATAGAAATGGGAGAGGGCTGAGACTGTGGCGACAGGGCCTCATCCTAAATAGGGAGGCAGAGAAGACTTAGGTTCTGTATCTAGTGGACACTTGTGTTTTTCTTTAAATGCCAGCAGTTAACAAAGGCTTGGGGGAAGCACTGACTGTAGCACAGTGACACCTGAAAATGCATCTGAAATACAATCACTTCTTACAAAAGTTCAAATATTGTTTGCTTCTGCTGCTAAACACATTGACTTTTTTATTAATCCATTCATACTCTACAGAATACATGTACTTCACACACATCTGAATTAATATGGATCAAATGTCCTTGTCAATATTCAAAGACAAATGGGTCCTTGGATTCAGACAGGGTGATTCAGTGAGCAGACAAATGTGTGCATACTGTGTTGGGGCCAGACAAAGATGTAACCCTTGTCCTTGTTTTGACACACTGTGAAAACATCTGCCTGCTAAATTATGCTAATGTGGCTGAAGTTGTCAGCACCTTTTATTTAACGAGGGGGCGGGATACAGCTCAGACAGACAGCAAATTATTAGTTTGACAAGGTGTTTAAGGCTTTTGTTAATAAGTGTCGTGTGTGTGTGTGTGTGCGTGTGCGTGTGTATGTGTGTGTGTGTGTGTATGCGTCTATCAAAAAGCAAGGAGCAGATGTCACTGTTTGGACACCATCTGGATGAAAATTTAGTTCGTTTCAACCAGGCGCCAAGATGGGCACATATGTAAATACTCACAACCAGTAACAAAGGTAAAATTTGCATTGGAAATTCAAGTCAAATGCCAAAAACTAACTCAGAAGGACATAGTTGAAGACACTGACTTACTTGTAAGGAGTAAGGGGACAGAGCTTCCACAGAGGAAGGAGAGGGGACAGAGCTCAGAGTGTGGGCAGGTGACAGAGAGTCCACGCTCACCTCACCATCTGGATACACAAGGACAAAGACACAGACAAATGCGTCATATAAGTAGGCTTATCAGCATGGGGTGGTGTTATTTACTATCACTGTGTATACCCACACATTAATTCAAGACTATGTGTAATATTATTCATGTAAACAATGTGCATTATTACATCTCATGTAAATTCAGTGATGATGTAAATATTTTTTCTCTCTTAAGTACACTTGATAACCGAGTTTTGTCTATATCCTGCTGCTGTAACTGCAAAATTCCCACAGTTTGGTTAATAAAATTCATCTTATCTTAGCTTAAGACAAATAGCCTTTATATATCATTTTTTAATTCAGCATAAGACTGTGCTTTAGTTCTGCTCAGATTTGTTATTTCATACTGAAATGTGATAACCCCGTTAAACACAGATGTCAACATGTTGTACCTGTGCAGATGCTGCTTGTGTCCACTTCATCCCATAGAGGTATGTTGATATCAAAGTCCATATCTGGACCTTCATTGGCCTGAGAAACCAAACACACATTGTTTAAACCAGTGGACCTTATCGGGATACCAGCTGGAAACAAAAGTGTCTGATCAACAGTGTAGGTAATTAGCATGTAATTACTTTATTCATTTTTAGTTTACAAGGAAAGCATTTCTGCCAAGTGTAGAAAAACTGTTATGTTATTATGTCATATACAGTAGGCAGTAAACTCCAAGTGCTCAACAGGCAGACAGTAAAACGCCTGCTGTTACCTATAGTTACAGTCTAACTACACACCGTATCCTGTGTCTTTGCATAACATGCTATGGTACAGTAGCTCTGCACCGCTGTTAACTAGCAAATTTCTTGCTTAACACATTTCCTTTTGGGGCCATTTCATGTTAGACAACATTTCACAGTTGACAATTTGCATACTGATTAGTGGATGAGTTACTTACGTAGCCGGCATTCTCCAGAGCCTCAAGCAGCTCATCTGCATCTCCCAGGCTGTCCAGCTCATCGAACAGGCTTATGTCTGAGTGATGACAAGCATAGAGCCCACAAAATGAGTCAAACTGTTTTCAGTCCACTGCAGAGTTTACAAATCATGAATTTACATACTGAGAGAAAATATGGAATGACTACAAAAAGTAATGAAACTAATATTTCAGTACATCTCCCTGCATTAAGTGTAAGCAGTCATATATGGCTTTAAACTGATGTTTCTTATGGATTTGTATCTGGAAAATATAAACTAATGTGTAACTAGTTAGTTCTACAGCATTCATTGCTTAATGTATGCATGTAGAGTCGAAACAATCAGTTGATTAATTGATCAGTTGATTGGCAGAAAAATAATTGGCAACTATTACGATAATAGATGAGTAATTTTAGTCTTATTAAGCAAAACTTCCAAACCTTTGGCAACCTTTACACTGTGTTATAGTGTAGTGTTATACACTGTCATCCATGAGTGGAGAGCATTCAGGTCCCACACTGCTTAAGTTTCATTATTTACGTATTACATCCAGGCTCAGCAGGTTACATCACCATATCGCTGATGTATGTGAACGGCTGCTAGCTAATGCTAACTGCTATGGCTTATGGACATTAAGATAAACCTAAAGTCAAGTGTTTTAGAAGCCGCAGCCTTCTCACAAATCGCATTTTAAGGGCACATTAGTTATGAGTTATACTCAACTGCTGCCTGTGCTTTCCCCGTGTGTGTCTTTCTAGAAAGTGTAGATCACCGACACTTACCCCACTCTCCTCCCTGGTCGATGGAGATGATGCCTGCCTCACTATCCATCACTGGATTTTGCTGTTGATTTTCGAAGTCTAACAATAAAGCGGATGACATCTTCGTTTGAATTCATTCGTAAATATTCCGACTGTAACAAGTTTTGACCAAGCGATGGCTCATAGAACTGTTCATGTTTCAGCTGTTGACTAGGACACTTCCCCTTTGACGCGAAGCAACACGTCTGACTTTACCGTAAAGCTACGGGTGCCACAGAGGGACAAATGTGTGAAGCAGCGAGAATAGAGGGGCCCTGTAGGAAATGTGCGGTGCCGCTGGTGCTGCCCAACCAGACCGCAAGGCGGCGGAATAGTACTGCAGTCTCTGCAGTGTGGTGACCAAGGGGGCAGTTGTAGGTTTCAGCGGTGAGGATCACTTCCGCGTTCTGCAGTTCCTCGGCTGCCGCTGGGGGCTGGCTCCAGAAGTGAGCAATTCTCCATTGACCCCCATGTTAAAATAGTCAACTTTACAGCCTGGAACATTTTTTGTTTTTGGTTTCTATTGATAGTTTCCACCTCCGTGAACACTGTGAGGGGTGATTTTTTTTGTACCACAACCGTTTTAGTGTTATTTAGGCTTAAAATTCTTACATAAATTAGGGCCTGGTTACGTTGAGTGACAGCCCCATAGACAGGTACCGACAGCTCTTTGCTAAAGCATCGGCTGGACTAGGCGGCTACATCCAGAGGCCTCCGGCTACCTCCAGCAGCTGACAGGGGCTGCAGTGTCCGTGTTTGTTTGCCAGTGTTCGGATAGGTTTTTGTGACAGTATGGCTTGTTGTAGTATAGACTGTACTAACCGACCGTCGAAGGAGTCTGTGTTGCAGTTTTTTCGGTAAGTAAATTTCTCACTATTTTACCTGGAAGTTTGCACTAATTAGCATGTATTAGCATATTTTGCCGCTAACTTATGACTTCATTGCCGATTTATGGTCGCTGCTGATACAGATAGAGGACCGGAGCAGCTAATGTTAGAAACGCTGTTGCGGTGTGTTCCGTGCTCTCTGTCCGTTTAGTGCGGGAATACTAGGCTACAATTTTATTTCGTCTCATTTTTCTGTTTAAAAAGCCCGACATTGCATGGACAGAGCAGCTCCGTCAGTAAGCGGCTGCTGTTGTTTGTGTGCTGCTGTAACTGTAAGTGGATAGCGGGTGGAGGCAGCGGTGACAGCCGGTAAATATTAAATATTTTAAAGCTGATTTAGCTGATTAGCCTTAGGCTAGCTCGGTTGCTCCGAGCTAAGTGGCCGGGTTTTCGGCTGGCTGACCCATAGAGTAACCGCCTCTCCAAATATGGAAAGTACACTCCCACTAAAATCCAAGATGGTGCAGCTCAAATGCCCATGGTTTGGTCACAAAACCGACTCCCTGAAACCAGTGGGTGACGTCACGGGTGCTACGTCCATGTCTTATACAGTCTATGGTGGTGTTCTCTATAGAGTCCACTTCTCTGTTTGGAGTATGTGTAATGGCAGAGGGGAGAAGAAGTGAAATGTCTCAATAAATCTGATGGTTTAAAGTTTAAATTCTTGATTTGCGAATGACATTTTGTTCAGAGTGAGCATGTGAACTGCAGTGTCCTTATACCATCAGTGTAGTACTGTTGTACATGTTTTGCCAGTATGGTAATCCTCTCTTTGATATGGACAGATGACATGAAACCATCCGCTGACTCAGACTTGTAGAGAGATTTCGACACTCACTTAAATGGCTTTGCCAGTTCCCCAGCCATTCAAACCTCTTTGGGTCTTTCACTCCTTAATGTCACATGAGTTATTAAGACCTCATAGAGGTCATGTCAGGGTCACATAAATCAAGGTGTGAACTGATGTTAAACCACCTGGGAAGGGGTGACAGGGTGGCAAGGGGTGTAAGGGTGGCAATAAGTGTCTGATAGTCCAAATGATGTAGTCTACCTGTTTAGAAGGCATCAAAACTGAATGGCCTGCAAAATGTGAAGTCCCTTAGTCAAGTGATGTTCTGTCCATAAGCTGGCCTGGTGGATCTCTTCCAAATATTCAAATCAAAATTTCCACTGTTTCTGCCCATGTGTTGTGAATGTGTGACACATACAATGAAGGTTCCGTTTGATGTGTCATGTTCATTATGGGCATAAAAAGTTTTATTGGGAAACAAGTAAATATACAAACTTATAAATATTTCCAGTGTGGCTGTCTTGAAAACTACATTTTACATTGAATGTACTCATTAGCTTTATATTTTTTATATTGGTCAGCCAGATAAAGACAGCATGGCTGTCTGCTGTCATTTATCTGAGAGGACAGTTGGTTATGAGGACACTGACAGCCATGGCAGCGGCCGGAGTTGGTGTGGACTGGACAGATGGACTCTGCATAGGACTTATGTGCCAGTGATGTGTCACTTCTGGCGTGAATTGTACTTGGGTGTCACGCTAGGGAGGCCAAGCATCTGGCTTTGAACCCATTTAAGCCTCTGCAGAACCTGTTGAGAGGCTGGAAGCCTTTCTATGGATTCTATGAGCAAATAAGTAGATAAACATTAATCATGTAGCACTATACAAAGAGAGACAAAAGACAAATAACATTTAAAGTAAGACACAAACATAAACTAAAAAATGTTAGTAAAAACATGTACGAAAAGACCTGTGAAAACGACTGTGTAATGCCTTTCTGGCTTTGGATATGCTCTGTCAAGTCTGAGAAAATTATTTAATAAACTTATTAAATATGGTGTTTACCATGCAAGGGGAGTCTAATGAAAGATGTTGGAGAGTTGCATTATGGGAAATGTAGGATCCAAGGTTTGGTGATCTGATAACTAGAATATCTTAGCCTTTGCTGTCTAAATTTTGACCTTTGCTTTTTAATCCATCTCTTACAAGTTTTCCAGCTTTACATAAGGGCAATACCAAATTGCTGCAGTGACCCTGCAGCAATTTGCTGCGTGTAACACTCATCAAAACAGCTTATAAAAAGAATCTGTGCTTCGTCACATTGCAGAAAATTTAAAAAGGGAGATTTCTGATGTTTGATGACCCAGTCCTGGTTGACTGAATCAGTCAATGAATCATCTGAATCAGAACATGCAAATGTCAGTGAACCTATAATTTGGTGTGGTTCTGTGCTGTGTCCTGTGCTCACAGTACAAAATGTGTTTGAACTGCTGCGACTGATGCTCACACATAGAGGTCCTGCATGTTGAGTATACACTGTACACAAGGAAGACACTACCGTGACATATGTGTTACACGTTTGGACAAAATCTATGTCCCCTTCATCTTGCATATATTCTAAAATAACAGCTGTAATCAGGTCGTCATCAGATAGACATGCTATGTATGAGTGGCTCTGTCTCAAAATAAGCCTGATTTTCCGAGTTATGTTCTCATACTCTGTTTGTGATTTTGAAATGGCACGGTCACAGCAGTAAGTGACATTGTGTGCTAAAAATCAGTAGCAGGTGCATGCTGGGCCTAATCCTTAATGGGCATTTCAGGTCGTAGTGAGATTAACCTGAGGTGGTCTGCTTTATTCCCTGCTGGACTGGTTTAACTCTGTTCTGAAAGAACAAGCCCCCAGTCTGTTTTAACTTATTATAGCAAGGCAAAGACAAACAGTTGTCAACCATCTGCCAGAAGTCTGCAGTCCACCTGTAACATAATACCTAATCAACCAATGTAGGCAATCTTATTTCATGAATCACTTGCAAGTGCAGTATATTGTTTATATTCTCTTTATTCCTGGTGTGATAGCACAACTGTGCATCTTGTTGGAGTCTGAAGTTACCTTACCTCAAAGTCAAAGTGTCAGACACTCTCCACAGAGCTGAAAAAACGCACACACATAAGCCATGTGTCTGCCTCACATCATGTGTCCTGGTGGTAATGATAATCAAGCATGTCTGATTGGAGTGGTTGGATCACGGCGAGAGCCTGTTTACATCTGCTTTAGTCTGTGAACAGTTCAGGGCTCATCATATTGATTGTATGTAAAGCCCCTCAGACTTGGGCACGGACAGCAGATTAACAGGTTAACCTGATAGGTTGGCTGAACGGTTTAACTTAACAATGGATTAGGGACTTTGGGCACATTTCTGTTGCTGTTGAAGCTGTGACAATAGTCTCCTCTTTTGTTTGAAGCATGACGTCCATAGTAATAATAGTAAATACTTAGAGTATAATTTTGTCATTGATTGAGAACACCAATGACCAGGAGATAAAAATCCTTGGATAATGAAGCAGACTTGACATTATTGTGCAACTGGCAATTTGTAAGATTACAGTACTTTTAAATGAATGCCTCAAAATTGTGACAGTATTTTAGGATTATTGGAGCTTTTACTCTTTAATAAAATGTGGAAATGATGGCAATCAGAGGTGTCCAGTAGTTATTTTAGCCAAGTTAAAGCAGTCAGACACATTCAAACAATTGGATTAATTAACAGATGATGTTGTGTTAAAATAAACAAAATTCAAGGTAATATCTAGTGCCTTATTCCGTCATTTCAATATACTGCCTTGCTGTGTATACCAGTGAGATGTTTGTTAGTTGATCAGCCATTAGATCAACTTAGAGCAAAGCAAGCTCATCCAATTTGAACCCAACTTAAGCATTTAACACAGGGGTGGCTATGCTTTCTGCCTCTTGTTGTCTGTAGTCATGATGGCTAAAGCTGTTAAAACTTCTGCACATTAGAGAGTCAAGAAAGGAGATAAAACAGCACACCACTCATCCACTAGAATCCAATTACAGTACACACAAATCTTCTTTTGTCCACAAATCCTGCCTCTTCGATCCAACAATTAATGTCTGTACAGCTTTGGACCAGGTTTGCAGGATACACAGCAGCAACTGTATGCAACTTCATTAGTGCATTTTTAAAACCAGTACACATCATGACACTGAACTGATTGATGGACAAACTATCATAAAACTGCCATGCATCTTAGTAATTACCCTCTCTGTTATTTTGATATTATTTCAGAGAAAATCTATTGCGGTATGTGTGTGTGCAATTTTGATTCTTGGCCTCTTTGGAACGAAAATGTTAATCTCAGTGGGTTGTGTTGTCACAAATGAGCTGTGAAAAGAAAATATGTAAATAAAATGAAGACCCCTACCCAGACAATGACCAAAGACAAAAGCCCCATGCTGGTGATCAGACAATATAAACCCAATTAAGCAGAGAGGAGAAGAAACAAAAGATGGATGATGTTATTTATGTCACACTGTGACACTTAGAAGTAGTATTTACCACCAAATAAATTCAAATTACACACTTGATCCTCGGCCTGTTTTCAATCAGGCTGTCCATGTGTAAATGATGTTTTCTGCTGCAGAGGAACTAAAACGGAGGTAACGTGTGGATACCTGTTTTATTTGGGTGCAACTGCAATTATGCACTGGTGTCATTAAGAAATATTTAAAATAATTGACATGCACTTTTCCTCCCATGTGAACTAGCAGTGAAAAGGAGCAACAGAGGTGCAGGGCGAGCTCCTTCTGAGCAAAAAGAAACCCCCTTTGCAAAAGGGAGTTCGGACTACATTTCATCTTTTGTGTGCCAGATTGATGACCTATGAGATGGATGATGTTCTGTAGTGCTGTGTGGCATTGTCTTATCCTGGCCGACACAAAGAGGGAGAACACTTATCATCTCAGGCTTATGTATAGAGCAGGGGGCTGGGGTTGTTAGAATGGTGAAGAGGGTCCAGGAGGGTGGAGGGATGTGGGGGTCCCTCCGATAAAGCGTGATGGAGATGGGCTAATGACAGCAGAGGCAGATGGAGAGAGTCATCTCCCATGACGACGCAGCCAGAACTTCCATCCTGAAGCCAGAGAGGGACGGACACAGAAAGGGAAGGAGAGCAATAGAGAATGAGAGCCAAAGAGAGAGAGAAAAAGCGATGAGCATATTTGTTGTGTGTTTCAATTCATGCATGGTGCTCGTTGTATGTCATGCATTTAACATACAGAGTACCTTAAAACAGACTGTTTGTTGCTTAGGTTTGTGCACTGTGTCACTTGCTAGCAGGTGGCCCAGGTTTGTTGAGCTTGGTTTAGGATTAGTCTTTAGGACATTGTTTGGTGGGAATGGTGCTGTGAATACAAAGGGATTAGTGCGAAGGGTTGCTTCATTGACTGTGAGTTGGCATGTGTTTGTTGGGGAGGAGGGGGAGTAGGAATCTGAAGTTGATGGATGGATTGGATAGTCACCAAAATAAAACATTTGCTTTAATTAGGCAAAGTAAATGAACTAGGCCCTTTAATCAAATGATAATAATGATAATAATGGTTATAATGACTATAATGAGAACGTGGTAGTTTTTGGACAGCAGCGATCTGTGAAATGATGCCTCTGTTTTCAGAAAGCATTTAAAAAAAAAAAAAAAAAAAAGTTGAATTTTGAAAATTCAAACAGGCTCCATTCATAAAAATAGAAAAACAGACACAGACACGATTTCCCCAGTTCCCACGTTCCTCTCCTATTGCCCTGCCGACAAAAAAAAAGCCCTACCAAAATCATCTCAAATCCTTGAACCATGTGCCACCATTAGGGACACACAAAGAGAGACCTGACAAATGACCATTTTAATGTCCCACTTTGACTTTAATGAATTTATACGTTATCTGGCCCTAATGGATGCTGCGGTGGAGGGGCTGGCGCAAGGCCATAACAAATGAAAAGCTCTGATTAGTGTAGAATGAGCTGAGAAAAAAATGCCATTCATCTTGGTTAGCATCCTCCTGTGCTCTTTTATGGGTCGCTGTTACAAGGGCGGTGGAGCCGGGGGTGCTTGTCCCATTAGCGGGGCAGCCCAAAGGCTCGCTGAGTGGTCAGCAGGCCGGCGTTGACGGAGCGTCTGCCCGCTCCGCAGTTCAAGACTTTGAATGCCACAGTGCGGCTTGACTCCTGAATAACCTTCTGAGGTACCGGGAGCTTCACCCCTACATGACCCCGCACTCTGAACAGGGGTGTGGGGGGACTCCGGGGGGTACCCAGACCAGGACTCACACTAGCAATAGGTAAACACTGGAGAGATCCCCTCAGAGGAAGACAGGAGAATAAAAACAGTGTTTTGCATTTGAAATTTTAGAAGCTTGTATTTATTGATTTAATCGACTTTATGCAATACCCAATTAAAAAAAACAACAACAACTGATTATCGTGGACAATTTGGGAGCTAGACTGCAATTTTTTGCTGGTTAAACTGCAAGAATTTTATACTAAATGTAAATATTATGGTGGACTGGATCAAAAGTAGGTCATCACGATCAGTGTCTTATCTGCACAAGCCTAAATTCTGTATAGACTACTCAATCAGAATAAATATGATTATATTACATTATGGTATCCAGTCTTATCTAAATTTGTAGACATTTGCTATTATCATATCCCGGCATCAGTAATAATTTGTTGAAATTCCCTTATTAATTTACTAGCTGCAGTTGTTTTTAGTATTAGGGGACATTTTTTTTTATTGCTATGTAGGGAAGTAGGATAGGAATTTTAAAAAAAGGGGGTATGCTTCTTTAAGGGGGAAAAAAGCATTTGTCTCTTCTTTTTGTCGTGAAAATGACATTTTACTGTGGAAAATATTGCAACACAGTGTCACAGAGCGGAGAGATGTTTCGTCATGATCGTGCTGGAGCTTGATATCGACCACTGTTGTCATTGGGAGAAGCCCTGTTCAGCCGACACCCCCCCCTCGCTGGGCCCCCGTGTAGAGCCGCCTTGCAGAGTTCAGTCGGGCTGGGAGAGGAATGCGCTGGGATGCGAGAGCAGCACCGACTGTAGGAAATCGACGCAACGACTCGCACAGTATGGACAGTAATGATCCGTATTTACACCTCAGTAAGTACGCCTCAACGGTCTCTTTACAGCCCATGTCTGACTGTGGTGTTCCTCTACGACGCTGCTGCGTTTTGTTTTGACTTAAGAGGAGGGTGCATTTGTTTTCATGGCGTCTTCTTTCCAGTCTGCGAGCTGTGCGCGAAAGCGTCCGCGGACTTCAACGACCGACTCGTATTCCTACGAATCCGGTTGTTATTGCCTCTCTCTTCGTTAATAATCGTTTTGAAAGTGTTCCAACTGAAACGAAAGCTGTGGTCAAATGCTAAAGTCAGGTGATCGCGGTTGCGCCGGTCAGGCAAGGTCAGAGGTTGGCACTTTAATTGCGCTTATGTAATTTATGGCGCTTGTCGCGCGTCTCTTGCTAAACTGTTTGAGACAGAAAGACAATTTATTGGTCTGGGATGGTCGTCAGATCCAGGGAGAAGTGCATGCAACA
This sequence comes from Toxotes jaculatrix, assembly GCF_017976425.1. Classification (NCBI taxonomy): domain Eukaryota; kingdom Metazoa; phylum Chordata; class Actinopteri; family Toxotidae; genus Toxotes; species Toxotes jaculatrix. Next base: position 8,333,602 of record NC_054399.1, read on the forward strand.
GCCTCGAGGAATGGCGGATTTCTGCCGATAAACAAACTTACACTTTGTGGTAAACAGGAGTGTAGTGTAAGTGGAGTAAGACGCGCCCTGGTCAGCGCTGTGGCTATATTCAGCGGAATGACAGCATGATGTGATTTTGTTCTGTAAAGCTGAACTCTGCTCTGACTCGGTGACTTTGCCCTTGAACCGGCTGATGACTTTTTTTTTTTTCTATTAGCCCATCAGGATTTCTAAACCCCCCAGAGACAATGAAATGGGACGAGATCTCTTTCCACTGTGGAGTTAGCAACATGTGGAGGACATACTGTACAGTTTGCCTAATAAATGTTGAGTCTTTTTGTCAGCTATACCTTGTTTAAATAAGACTTTATGTGGAAAGAGAGTCTGAGACATTTTGAGCTTCACTGAGTCACACACCATATGCATCATTTATCATGTGATGTTTTTTCCCTCTCTCCCTAAAAGATACGCTCACTGTCAAACCACTGCAGCAGAAATATGGCATGTGCCTCTAAACCTTTGTCTTCTGTGGGGGGAAATGAAAGATAATGTTGTTGCACTACAAGGAAACAAATGAAAAAGCAGTCTTTGAAGACAAAAGTGTACAGCCCCTTTATGTTATCACAGATATCTCAGCACCATTTGGAGGGGCTGAAAATTGTTTCCATAATGAATGTGGCTCCCAGGGGAATGAGAGAGACATCTGGATGGGAGAGCATGTAGAGGGAAGCCCACGGCGTACAGAAGTAGCTGAGCAGTCCCCCTTGGGCTACACAGTCTTTCTTGTCTTGTCTTTAAAGAGTTTGCTCTGATCAGGCCGTAGAGGCATCCCAAGATTTTTTTGCAGATGAGGACAGTATTGTGTCAGAGTACTTTTGTGAAGATATGTTTAGCTGTTATTGATCATATATAAACAATCGGATGTTGGTCTGCAATGTTTTCCCCTGCTAATAATCCCAAGGTTCCTCTCAGGTCATGGATACATAAAAGAACAAAATTATTAGCTTTGTTTGAGATTGAGACATTTGTAATTTAAAGTTTTGGTATGCCATTTAAACTCTTTCAAAGAATGTCTTTAGTCTTGGTTTCAGAGGGGAGTTTTGTTGTCTCATTATGGTCCTACAGTAATTCCGTTGCAGCTTTTCCCATCCCACACAGTCAAGCAATCTTGGTTCAACGTGGAATATTTTTAATTTTTTAGTATGAAAATAGTCAACAATATAGAAACGGTACCGAAACTGGCTGTAAACCAGTGTCAGTTGAACCCTAGATGAGGACAGTTCATATCTTTTAGTGGATTTACATTTTTAAAAAAGTTGTTAGTAAAACCACTGAGCTGTTTGCTGAGTGAAAGCCACAACCACTGAAAGCTCATTCCAAGTCTTGTTTTGTCTGTGTGTTGGCTCACAACTATGATTTATGATGCATTTTAGCATAAACAGCCCACACACTGAAACAGATATGAAAACAGGGCTATAAACAGTACTCATTTCTTGAATGGGAGATGATCACCCTTTGGAATCTGTCATGCCGTTGTGTGAGGTGAAGCCATGTGAAGTCAAAAAAACAGTCTGGTGATTATGTGTGGATTGTTTCATGAGACACTCAGCTTTTCCCAGACGTTATGTTTCAGCAGTTCAGATGCAGGCCTGCCCTGAGCATTAAGTGGAATCAGCATTTTTTCTCTCTCAGCGTTTTTTTAATTCTCCGTCAGTGGAAGTGATTCTAGACATGCTGACGAGCACCCACTCGCAACTTTTGACAGTGAGAACTTATTTAGTTCGCAGATCAGGGAAGTCATGGCAGAAAGAAGAACGGGATAGGAGAGTGAAGGGAGCAAAATAAAAGGGGAAGTGTAGGGTGGAGGGGGTTTGGGGGAGTATTGGGGGGGCGGGTGAGGAGGAGAAAGAGGTCACCCTAGTTGATGTGAACTCTCATCACTTGCCAGGGGTCAATGATTCACCTCCCAGTGTACACACACTCACAGGCAGAGAGAGACACACACCCAATCACACGCTCATGCCTACATTTCCACAGCTGCAAACATGCAGACTTCCTAAATGCATAGCTAGCTTATTAGACAACAAAATGTGAGCATGACATCACATGACTTAAACAATGTGGGTGTTCAAATTTGACTGTGAAGTTCCAGCAGTATTAAAAGCTGCTCTCTAATTGCCGATTCCTGCTCAGAACATTCTTCACCCACTCCTGCAGAGTTAAATGAACCACACAGGTGGAGAGGGTGGGGCTCCCTGCAGGTATTTGCTAAGGGATTCTATAGCTTGAGACCTGCAATGCTTCAGTGCTGTCACATGCATTAGCACACAATACATACCACAGCTTTATTCCTGGGCACTTTTGATTGAGTGTGTGTATTTATATGCCAGTGTAAAAGTCTGCGCTTGCCTTGATTGTGTGTTGAGTGGGTGCTAATTGTGAGAACAGGATGAGGGAAAAGAAGGGGCGTAAGGAGGCCATTCTCTGGGCTAATTGCCATTAATTAGTCATTTGTGAAGAAGGTCAAAGCCTTGATTTAATTCCAGCTTTAATCAAGCAGAGAACCTTGAAGGGCCTACGGGCTGCAGCTGTGTTTGGTTAGGAGACGTATTAAGCTATTTTTTTGCTAATTATGCAGCGACAACATACCTGTCACACATGGAAACTCACTCACATTTTCCATGTACTGAACATGTATTTATGTATTACACATCACTCTGATTTTAATCATCCGATCTGTTCAGGGTTTCCTTTTAATTTATTCAGCAAATGTAAGGCATAACAGCTAACAGCATATCTGAGTGCAACCAGGGTAAACGCTACAGTTTGTACCTGCACACATGTGGTGCATTAGCTGCTGATAAAAAAGAAAAATTATTACCAGTCATCACTGCTACAGATTTTATGGTTAGAAGTACAAAAATAGCAGTAACAGAAAGTGTCAAATGTGCTCATTATGTAAATTGGCTCCTGTCAATGTCATATCATTACATTACTGGATTGTTTTATTGGTCAAGGTGGAGCTCATTTTAATTCCCACATATACTGTTGGGTGGTTTAATACAGAATTATTTATATTTATAAAGTGATCATAGATTTTTATATTAAAATCATAATGTGAAAAATAATTAACTATAGCTGCAAAAGACATGTAGTGGATTTTCAAGATTTTCCTCTGAAATGTATCATAGAATCAGAAAAAAATTGTACCTAAGGAAATGTATGCAGTCACCACTGTGTATAGTCAATCAGTGTCCTGTAATACAGTCAAATAGTGCTATGAGTTGATTAATCAGCTAGCTGATTAATCTCCAATAATTATGAGTAGTTATGAATTGTTTCAGTTATCAAGAAAAAAGAAGATTCTCTGGTTCGAGCTTCTCAGATGTGACGGTTTTGTGCTTTTCTCTGTTTTATACCATTGTAAGTTAAGTATCTTTGGGGTTTGAACTGTTGGTCAGACAAGAAAGGTCATTTGAAAACATCGCCATTCTCTCAGGGAGCGTGTGATGGGTATTTTTCACTGTTATCTAACATTTTATGGACTAAACCATTAGTCGCTTCTTTATGAAATGAATCAGTGGATTCATCAATGAGGAAAACAGTCATTTGTTGCTTATACCCAGAGTCGTTCCCAAAGTTTGTGATTAGAAAGTTTAAGCACACAGAGCTCATTAATACAATTAATGGGAATGGGCTTGATGAGGGGAGGTTTATGGCATTGTGCTCTTCATGGCACCCTGCACCCCGCAACAGCTCAAAAGGCTTCAGCAGGTAACAGCTGAGTACATTACATCTCACACCTCTCCATTGAGAGACATGAAGAACATGCTGTAAACCTCGCTGGGCTATTTTGAGTGCTCTGAGTGCCATTTTAGTGTGCTGGTCCTAACTTACGCCCACAAATGCAAGCTTGTACCCATTAACACAACACACATGCACACACTGCTGTTTGGGATTATTATTATTTTTCTGCTCTTTTCTGCTTTTCTGCCATTCAGTGCTGTCTGCCTTCTCCAAATGTCCACCCAACCAAATATGTTACGTGATAACGTCCTTCCTGCTGTCAAAAGGTTCCCAGTAAAGCTTATAAAAGATTTACAATTTGATGTCATAATGACAATAAGATTTTTAGAACTTCAGATTAAATATTTAAGAATGTCCCCTAAATTTAGGGTTACCAATTATCCTCCCCCCATATCTTGATAGTCCATGATACATCTATGAATGCTCACAGGGTTAATTTGACAGTTTTTATGTGGGCCATGAACCACTATTATAACACTGCATGCATTTAGGAAGGACTGTATTATTTTAGCTTCTCCCTGTGGGATTTGTTAAATCTGAAAGAGAGGCAAGTGTCTCTTTTCCTTGGCTGTCTTCTCCTCTGCTTGTGTCCGGCCCAGTCTGAGCCTCTTGCCATGTTACTGTCACTGAGAGGATCTGGTTACCAGTGGCTATCCTTCAAGCACTGTATAGACACTTGATCCAGCCACATGCAGGTGCACTGCACAAGCAAACTCTGTTAAGTCATGTAAGTAAAATAGATGCACACATGCTGGGTTGTGTGTGTGTTTGTTATCTTTCAATGCAAATGTTCGAAGCAAGAAAGGGTGAACATTTGATAGGATGGCAGGATAATTTAAAAGGCGCAGCTGCGGACTTAAATCAGTGCCAATTTCACATTTATTGGCTAGGGCTATTTTCTGTTGATAATGATATGACATACTTCTATGGCCAAGAATGCATGCTGCCTCAGTTATTGTTGGACCAACGTAACTCCCACTGTTTACAGGCAGATTTTAGTGCTGTTTGTTTCACTAAACCCATTTTACTACCATTTTTGAAAGCATTCTCTGATAGCTGCAGTCTCGTAACAAGGATCAGATTAAAGATCTATCTTTGCATGTATTTTGCAGTTTATTTCAAATCCCTAAAGGTTTGTCATGTATTGTTCCTCATTGCCTTTAAGGTATATTTTTAGCCTGTGTTTGCGTTTGGGTGTTCGCTTTGCTGTATGTTTGCTCGACCATCCTAGAGCATTGAAAAAGACAATTCCTGACTTCCTGGAATGCTATAACACTTGTTAAACACACAAACATACTAACAATGTGCACACAGGCGACTCCACATGCCACAGCAGTACCATTAAGCATACACACTGGTGCAGTTATTTCTTGGCATGGAGGCAAATCACAGATGTTTTTGAGGGAGATAGAAGAGAGAATTCTTTAGTCTTTGGCCACTTCTTGTCACTTCTTTTCTCAACACTCATAATCCATTTATACCACATATATACATATATTAGACAGTCTGTTCCGAAAAAAGAGAACAAAATGAAGCAATGTCACTGACACATAGAAACCTCTGTAAACGAAAGCAACATCACTGTCGCACTGTCTTCCCATGCTCTCTAGTCTTGATCCCTTTTAAGAGGCAGTAATCGGAAACTTCTGGTTATACTGTACTCTTAAGTGTGACCCCTCCACCATGTCCACCCTCCCCTCCCTCCCCATGCCAGGCGCCCTGTTCTGCCACTACAACAGGTGTCTCCGTACAGATAGTTTTACCAGCACTTGGAGAGAGAGGAGAGAGAGAGAGAGAGAGAGAGAGAGAGAGACACGAGATGAGTGGGTGGAAGAAGAGCTGATTTGTGCAGCAGTCAGGCAGCAAACAGTTCCTGTGGGATTGATCTCTGGGGAAGGATAATCTGGGTAATCCTATAACCGGCGCTGGTGGACTCCGCCTCTTTTGCTCTTCACTGACGCTCCCCCACCCCTCCTTCTCCACGGCGACCCTTCCGTCCCTGTTCTGTCTAGAAAAGTGGTTGATGTGCGGAGTATACACATCACTTTTTAGTTTGTCACCAATCCAACACTCGAGTCTGATTCCTGCTCCTCAGTGACTGGCATCCTGCCAGTGCCACACTTGCACCTGAAGGCATGTGGCACCCAATGGCATCACCTGCAACTGGAGGAAGCCCTGGGAGGGAGATAGGTCATGGCCACTGTGAGTAGCTGGGTTTCGTCCTACCTGTGTGTGTGTGTGTGTGTGTGTGTGTGTGTGTGTGTGTGTGTGTGTGTGTGTGTGTGTGTGTGTGTGTTGTTGGAAATGCACCAATCACAATCAGTCCGGGGATTGTTTTTGATGGAAGACGTTACCTGTCTGCACCACGGTTGCTCTGTGATTTTCCACCAGTGAAGCCTGAGCGCTAAAAGCTAACACTGCACAGATGCATTACGGTAATGCCTCTAATCCCTGTGCACTCTTTAAACAAGTTATTTTGATTTCCTGCCCCAGCAGGAAAAACATAGCAGGGAAAATGAATCTGTGGAACTTGTTTGTATTTGCTGTTTTCTATGTGGAGTATATACAGTATGATCTATACCATGATACATTTTTACAATGCTTGGAGACATTATTTTGCTAGAGATTCTCTGTAAGGCCAGATTTCATGATTTTATAGGCCCCCAATAGCTCACTTGCTGCTTTTAAAATCACTGGATCATTTTAACCTGTTGTGTCAGGTACAAGGCCTCACTGTTGCACGTTACAATAGAGAGCTTGTGACTCACTTGAGGTTTCAGATGTGGTCAGCAAGGATGCCAGTCAACTTAAAAGGACGCTTCCAGCTCTCATTGCGTTGTCCTTCACTATCTGTTTATCTCTCAACACTTGTCCCTTCCTATTAGCCCTCTCCATTCTGCTTTCTCTCTCTGTTTGTGTCTGCTGTCTGTCACCCTGCATCCTTCCATCAGCGCCTGCTCTGATAACTTATTTTTCTTTTCCTCCTTCCTGTGTCAGAAGAGATGTGGGAAGTGTTGATGTGAGCTCACATACACACACGCTGTTGCTAACCTATTAACTGGCTTCCCTTTGTGTATATGCACGTGTGTATGGGTAAAGTGTAGATAGCAGAAGACTAACTCTTTTCTCTCTTGTGCTTGAGAGAAGCATGTGACACTTCTGTTTACAAATGTAGTTCCTCTTCACTGAAAACCATGAACCATGGTCGTTCATTCTCCAGGCCTGTGGTGAAGTAAGGATTGGGAAAAGTGCACAAACTTCACAAAGTACTTTTCAGTTTTGACCCTTTAGTACAAAACTTAAATGCTAATCCACACAAAAGTCCACCACAGGAAATCTAGGTTTTCTATTCTGGATCCTTCAGAAAGCAGTGCTGGATACTCAATATAGCTGTGATTAAATCCATAATATTCTGAGCTACTGTGATTGTTGAAGCACAAAATATACTTTTGAACCTCTATTTAATATTAGGAATAAATTATAAAAATAAAAACTTACTGTTGCTTAATAAAATTTAAGGTTTAATGAATGTTATAGGATCGAACAGTACTGGATTTTGCATATTCTCAGCCATCAAAGACAAATTGGGTACAATTTACCTTAAATATGCCCATTTTCAAAGCTGACCATACATTTTCATGATTTTCTATGTTCCAGACAGCCAATAGTTTCATTTCATACCAGCACGATTCTTGCAGATACAGTGTGTTCAAGAGCTATTTTTAGCAGAAAGTGAACTGGGAATACAAACAATAAACAAATAATTCAATTTTGGGTCTGTTTCATTTGAATTTTGACTAAAAAAAGAAAAAAAAACCCAATAATATTCTTTGGAAGATGGTGATAAACAGTAACATGGAATTCAGTAAACATATTTTGAGGTCAAAAGGGGTAAAACATGCAAACATTTAAGACCTTTTTAGCCATGCTATCATTTCACCTTGTTGGTTGGTCATCTCATCAGCTCTTGTGTGGGTTGCAGTGAAATTTGTTCCCTTCAGGATGAACTGTAAAGTAAGTTTGGCGATCAGCTAACTTTTCCTCCTGTTACATCATCAGCTGAAAATCTCAAGGTGTCCCATCCTTTGGTTTATGATGAAGTTCCCATCAGCCTCATATTTACTTTAAGCTGTGCTACTCAGTAAATCACCTTTTACCAAGATGGGGAATGTGGTCTATGTAGAACATGTTTTCTCAGATATTTTCCTGATGCCACATTTAGGGGCGATTGCCAGGAGCCACCTCTTCAGACACACCCCTGGCCACATTACCCTAAGTCTAAACTCAAGTTAACTGTCGCCACTAAGCTGGTTGGCTGTCTTTTTAAGATCTGGTCACAGGTCCAGGGGTCAGGTCACCCTGGTCACATTCACTGGGTCACAGCATGAGATGACTAGGTTAGTGTGTATTATGTGTGTGTCTGTGTGAGTGTGTGGAAAGCACATGCTCATCTTTCCGTAGCTCTCCGTAACAGCGAGAGACTACTTCCAGGAATTAATTTTACAGAGCCATGCGGGTGGATGCTTCAGTTTGCACTGGACCTGTCGGTCCACCTCTTTGTTTGTTTTCCAGGACTGCTTGGTCAGCCTGTTCTGTGTATGCAAGCAGTGTTGTGTTAGCTCTTCTTGTTTAAGCGCCAAACTCTTTTTTCTTTATCACTTGCAAAACAATCTTTATCTTGTCCCTGTCTCAGCCCTGGCCTCCTCATCGATCCTCTTTGCCTCTGTGTCAAAGGTATTACACTGGCAGGCGTGGGGATGTAACGACATGGCAGCGACGGCCTACATATGGGAAATACAGAGTGTTACTTATGTTTATTAGCATGACTGACAGTTTCTTTTGTTACTTTAAAGCTAAGCTACAGGGAAACTGCAAAGCGAGGGTGATAGAAAGAGAGGAAGCTGAGTTAATTTCTCTTCTTTGGAGGCATAGTGTGTGTGAGTTCACTAGAGAGGTTACTACTGGTCAGAATTTAAGGTCAGAGAACCTCACTCGCTGAAGTGCTTGTGTTGTCACAGCCGTATGGGTTTATGGGAAAAACATTTTTCAACAAGAGAGGAGTGATACAGATGTGCTATTCCTGTAGCATTGAAATTATGGGCTTTATTTTTGCTGTTGAACTCCAAAAAGACGGTCATAAAATGAAACAGGTGTCCTTGAAGCGGCTTTGAATAGTTTGCTGTTTATGTAACAGTACAGAATATCTTCATTTTCTCTCACCAGCAACTATTTCTATCTCCTGAATCACAGCTGTGCAGAAAAAAAACAGGGGCTTTTCTCAATTGATGATCTAATGTTCTCAGCCAGGCGGAGAGATTAGGCGTGTGTGGTATTGGGATCATGTGAGCGTTGGGGAGGCAAGCGGCATCCTGCCAGCGCCACAGTTCCTTCCCCCATCCATCCGTCTATCCATCCATTGCTCCCTTCCTTCCAATCTGGCTCCGTCCCCTCCTCCTCGGCCTCCCACCTTCTTGACAGCTGGCCTGCTGAGCTGCAGATACTTACCCAGGGATAAGAGGATTTACTGACACAATTGATCAGACATCAACCTCATTTAGCAATGAATTGAATGCTTAAAGGGTGATTTTGTGCGAATGTGCATGGAAAATTTGTGTGCTTTTTTTCTCTTTTAATGTGAAAGACGACAAGCGTGCGTGCATGCGGAGAGTGTGTGTGTGTCAGGGTTCACAGCCAGCGCTAGTGAGCTGGATTGGCAGTGAAGAGATTTCTTAATTACATGTGCACAGTGTCTACTGAGCTCCGCAGGCTGTCCATCTGATTACTGTAGGATGCATTCTGCTCTCTGTCATTTGGTCGCCGCACTGTCAGCCACAAATACGAGCACGGAGCCGTTCTGTACATAAACACACAAACAAGACACACGCAGACAAATTACAAAAAAAAATGTATACAACAGTTCACAGCACATGCTGAGGATCCTTGTAGATCTTGTAGATATTGAGGCTTGTGTCTCCACTGTGACAAGGGACCCCCGTCTCTTGTCCCTCACTGCCCACTCCCTCCCGTCTGCCATATACTCCCAGTGCTGGTCTGCTCTTCAAACAGGAGATATTATTAGTTAGTGGGCCATGGGCTTATTGAATTACCACACAGTGGAGTGCTCCATCCAGCCACTACCCAGTAATTAACAGTGAGGGATTTAGATGGTTTGTGGTCTGTGATATTTCTTTAAACCTGCTGAGCATCAGGTCAATGTGATACATTTGCGGCTATATTTGTGGCTTTGGCTGTTTGCTGCCCCAGGGTGGTTGGCCCACATAAATGATCATCTAAAGCATACAGCAGCTGATTTATGATGATAATGTGGTGAGAGAGTTTACAGTAAAGCTCTGTTTCTGTTTACTTGTTGACATTGTGATATAAGGCATAGTGAGTTTATATGATTAATTATATACTATATACTTTTAACAGTAGGGTCTTATTTCAACTATCGAATGATCTGGCTAAGAGTTTAATCTATAAAATGCCAGGAAGTTGTAAAAAAAAATGCTCATCATGATTTTCCAAAGCCAAGTGTGATGCCTTCAAGTTACTTGTTTTGTCCAACCAACAGTCCACAATCCAAATATTTTTAATTTACAATGATATAAAAGAGAGAGAGAAGAGAGAATAGTTTGCAGTTTTGATTAATAAATTAAAGAATCACTTATCTAAATTTTTGTCAATCAGCACTAGGTTATAGTATGGCTTGCACTACCTCTGTATCCAAGAAAGAAAATATAATTTATATTTTCCAAAATAAATCGTAATTGTTACGTTTGTTGTTTTTGAAATGACAGATTATCATGACACAAGTACATTTTAGATCATAACATCCGGTCTTAATGTAGATCCAGTCCTAATGGTCTGCGGTTGTAATAGCATTATGTTAGTCACTGGTGGGTCACTTTGAAGGTTTTACGTCCCCTCGTCGCAGTAACTTCTGGGAATGATCATTGTGACTGTTGGCTGCTGGAGATAGGAACTCTATTAAACTTGGCTCAGGAGTTTGGCAACAGGCGACCTTTGATTTGCGACGCCAGCGGTCAAAGGTGCCCTTCACTGCTCTGTCTGTTTGTTTGCTCTCAAACAGATGCTCTTAAACAAAGACTGACAGGAAGCACTGGAGCTAAATCTGTGAAAATTCAGCAAGTTTCTTACGATGTTTTTTTTTTTTAGGCTGTCTGTGAACAATCTCCCAGTAATGTACCTTTCTCTGCTGTGTAACGTGTGACAGGGCTGTATGTTTCAGAAACCTCCTTGTATAGAGGTGATTTACATAGAATGGAGATGGAACAGCCGGTTGAGTCGGGTGATTTGAGGATAGGCCCTTTGAGCTGCTCTGGGCCGATTTATGCTTCCTCCGCTGAACATGTTGGCCTCCTTCCACACACACACACACACACACACCATACATACGCTCCCCTGTGACTGAAATTCTCTAAGCTCAAGGTGATGTTTTCAAGTTGCTTGTTCTGTGCGACCAGTCTAAAACCCAAAGATATTCAGTTTCCAGTAATCTAAAGCAGTGGCTCGTAGTCTCACTTGAGAAGGTGGAACCAGAGAACGTTCTTTTGAAAATATTGTTTTTACTAACGTCTACTTTGTCGTCTCAGCATTAGTTTAGAATTTTTCTCTTCTTGTTTCTAGCAGTGTGAAATAAATTAGCTTGGGGAGCAAAGCAGTTTCTGGCCCTCTGATCATCTCTAAATCTAGTAAATTTATTTTTTTTGATGGGTGTACATTACTAATTATAAACCATAATGTTGAGTTTTGATTTCAAGCATGTTAGGCAGCATTTTGAGTGTGAGGTTTTCAGTGACCTATACTGGAGGTTAGATTGACTCCCAAGAGTTTGGTGTTTTATTGAAAACATCAGAACTGTCTTCAAGTTGCTGTGTATCTACCACATCCAGTCTGTCTTTGGTGGGTCCATATGACACCCTTTAACTTGTCGTGTTTTACATCTGGATACGTGTTGGTCTGGATGTCTATGAGAACACGTTGGCACATTGTTGGCTGGATAGTCCCGTTACTATATCTCCTACTCAGCACTTCTAGAATAGAATAGAACTTTATGAGCCACGAAGGGAATTTGTCATGCACATAAAGAGAAGGGTCAGTTCACAAACTGAGACAGTACATGCTGTACTCATCCTGTGCTCATCCATTACGTAAGCTCGTTGATTAGATGAAAATGCTCTCCAAAAAGTTGGGAATACGTACCCGCTGCTGTACAACTTAAATCTAGGTAGTATGTTTTGCTGCTTTACATGCCATAGCACACAGTATAAAGAGTTAGCTGCTTTTAAAGTTTATGGTACTGGAGTATCTTGTATCCAGTCAGTTCTATGGGAGAGCAAGGGAGGCCCCAATACATATTTGCCTGCCAGGGATCACTCATAGAGCACTGGAGAAAGTGGGCGAGTGAGAAAGGGGGTGGAGGCTGTAGTCTCACTGCTAAACAGGAAGTTGCACAACATCTGTTCCTTGGCATACAGAAAGGGACTGAATGGCCAGCTGTGTGTTTTAGAGTGTGTCTTCATGCAAAAAGTGCTAGATCCAGGCAGACAATGTGACATTCCTCTCTATTTCCCAAATCCTTGACATCTGAAAGCAACTGTCTTGCATGACGCAAAGTTTCCATGTCTTTTAAATAGAGTTTATGCTTCTCCTACCCAATGGAGAAAAAACGATTTGCGCTTAATCACTGCCAACGCGGTTAAGTATCAGAGCGACGTTTCAAAAGCATCGCAAAGTATTCAGCAAGTAGTTCTGTTTAACTTTCAAAAAGCCTGCAAACTGGAGTCACTTTAGCAAAATTGACAGGCAGAAACAGTCCAAAGGCTGTTTGTGAACATAAGCTATTATTTCTCAGAACTAGGCAAAAAGGAAACACATCTTGGTGTACACTTGAGCTGACAGCTACTGCTTGAGAGTAAGTAGAACTTTTCTCACAGTGTCAGCATTTAGCTTTGCCATCACATTTATTGACAGGCACTTTTATCTAAAGCGACATATAGATAGCAACTCAACACTGAAAAAAATGTTTCGTTGAATTTACTCAATTTTAATGTTGAAAGTGGTTGCACGCAATACATTCATCTAAATCCAGACATATTTTTTAAGTTGGATGTACTAGTAATTTTAAATAAATTATATAAGCACTTTCGGCACGAAAATTCTGAGTATTTTTTACTTTTTTGTATTTCCTTAGTAATTCTAACTAAACCCATGTTTAATTTACTTAAATTCATTATGTAATTCATATATTGTGGTTACGTAATTTGTAATTGTGCTTTAAATTAAATTGTTTTAATCTACATTATGTAAAATATGTTAATTCAATTCACAATTTTATTTAAAACAATCAAAATGCATATGTAGATGTGGGGGTGGTCGAGAAACCCGGTATACAACAATGACTTGTGGCAGTCTGGAGCAATTCCCAATTCCATTTTATTTGACAAAATAAAATCTTGTTCAAAAACTCCACAGTAAAAAATGCACATTGGGCCAACCAGAAAGACAAAAGTAAGCAAAAAAGAGGAAAAAAATTCTCAAGAGCACTTCTCAAGAAGAATGAAAATAATCAAATTGTTTTGTGCTACTGTCACAGGGAGACCCCGTGCACTAAAGTAAGGCACATGTGCTCTTTCTCAGGTAGATTTTATCAGAATGTTGATCCTGGTGTGAAGTGCTGGTGGTGATGTGTGTGGTATGAACATTTGGAGGAGGGGGTGAAGGAGAGAAGTCACACTGTAATCATGTATTTGATTTATTCAATTTAAATTGTGTTGACCTGTCTCCTTTGTTGCAATTCTTCCTCTGTCAGACCAGGAACAGCCAAACCTGAGCTGGAGCGGTCCATTTGGTTAAATAGGGGGGTTCACAGGGGAAGAAACCAAGTGTGGTAGAGTGGGAGGGGTGTTTTGTCTTTTGTGGTGAAATGGCCTGTATAAGTATCTTGTTTAAAAAGAAATATGTGTTTTTAAAGTAAGTTTAACTGAACTTCTATTTGATAATATGTTATTTAGTATTGGGATTATTGTAAGTGTGCTGGAAGAGATAATTGATATTGATTTCTTGGTGCAGTCCACCAGTATAAAAGTGAGGAGGCTGTGGTGGCCGGAGCCTAAAGGAGAGAAGCACAGCTCCTGAACACAGCTCCAGATTGTAGCTCCTGCCATGGGCCCAAACATTTTAAGGGTATAACCAGAAAGGCAGTTTAGAGCGAATTCTTTTGTTCTGTATTATTTTGATTCTTGTTGAGAAGTGCTCTTGAGAATTTTTCCCCCCCCTTTTTGCTTACTTTTATCTTTCTGGTTGGCCCAATGTGCATTTTTTACTCTGGAGTTTTTGAACAAGACTCCATTTTATTTTGTCAAATAAAATGGAATTGGGAATTGCTCCAGACTGCCACAAGTCATTGTTGTATACTGGGTTTCTCAGCCACCCCCACATCTACATATGCATTTTGATTGTTTTAAATAAAATTGTGAATTGAATTAAAATATTTTACATATGTAGAATAAAACAATTTAATTAAAAACACAATAACAAATTAGCTAACCACAATATATGAATTACATAATGAATTTAAGTAAATTAAACATGGGCTTAGTTAGAATTACTAAGGAAATTAGAGTAACAAATACTCAATTTTTGTGCTTGAAACTGCTTCCATAATTTAATTGAAATTACTCAAAAATATTAAGTACAGCCAACTTAAAAAATATGTCTGGATTTAGATGAATGTATTGCGTGCAACCACTTTCAACATTAAAATTGAGTAAATTCAATGAAACATTTTTTTCAGTGAAGGTTCAGTGTCTTACCCAAGGAAACTTAAACACACGGACAGGAGCGTGGAATTGAACTACCAACCCTTCAAACAGTTGACCACCTGCTCTACGACCTGAGCCACAGCTCCCTTTTGGATGAAATTAGAAAATGTAGTGTGTTGTGTCCTAAATTGTGTAATGCATATCCAGTAATAGTTAGAAAGTGAGTAACAACAATTACAGAAATAAGGAATGACAGCTGATGACTCCTCGATTCCTCAGTGGTCCCTGTCACCTTGTTGAGTTTCGAGGGTGCAAAAGAAGAAAAACATACCTTTATTTGCACATTTTCACAGACTAAAACACAGGTGCTGTTCGTTGCGTGTCAGGGTATCATGCCACTGTCCACCTTTACACACACACACACACCCACACAAGCACAGGAATGTGACATTTAGCTAATAACAGTGGCATTGCGCCCTGTATCACACTGCGTGAGTGTGTGTGTGTGTGTGTGTGTGTGTGTGTGTGTGTGTGTGTGTGTGTGTGTGTGTGTGTAAAGGCGGGGGATGGTGCACTGACACACAAGAAAAAGCTTCTGCATTTTATGGCCATGCAGACTAATGCAAATGTTCATGTTGCATGATGGTATGTCACTCTTCATGAGGAATGTTTTCCTAAAAAAAAGTTTTTATATTTTTAATCTGTTTGAGTCATTAACCCAGAGACACACTGTCTGTACCAGAACAAACTTTGTGTAGTAATTGTATGTATTAATAACGTTTACAGCACGCGTTGGTCCTTTCATGTACATACTGTATGTATATGTTGGTTTTTGGGGTAATTTGCGTTGATGATGAATGAATGTCCTCATAGCTACAGCACATGCATGAAATTACACACCACACCCTGTTACCCAGTTGACTGACAGCTTTTCTAAGTAGGTCATCTATGTAAATGCCAGCCTGTCAGTTTACATCAATGGATGCAAAGCAAAGTCAGCACCCTGTGACCAAAATCAGGCAGACTTCACTCTGTGTGGCTATATTTACACAACACTGACTGCATAAAGGCATATTGCCCTGTTGCTCAACATTATATTCTCAATCTTTTGAGCCTTTCATTTGGCAATAAACATAGAAACTATCATTTTCCCATATACTGTATGCTTTAGACTCGTAATCACTGAGATGATATTTGCAATAACGTTTGGCAGCTGCTGCTGCACTCATTTAAAAGTGTGATTAAGTGGTGTATTCACTCTTGTTGGATCTTAAAGATGCTGTGCTCATTGTTATTATATTAACAATAGATGTGAAATAGATGTAATGTGAATGGTGCTTGTGCTCGTAGTGTCAAACCTACTGAGACAGCCTTATTTTTTTTTCTTCCTGTTGGGAAGGAAGGTTTATTACTTATTGGTCATGGATCACTTTATTTTTATTATTATTTCTATGTCTTCTTTTGCATGTTGCTCATTAGGTAGTTTTTTTTTTTGTACTTTATTTTATTTTATTTTATTTTTTGTAGTATTATTTTGGATTATTGCAACTGCTGTTCGAGAAAAACGACTAAACTAAACTAAACTAAACTAAACTAAACTAAACTACCTCTCTGACACAGTGTCAACAAAATCTGTGCATCACCGGCTTCACAAATACAGGATTTGTTGTATTGAATTGCCTTTGATTGCAACAGTGCACCTGACGCTGGTGCAGCAAAAAAACTGACAGTTTGATGTAAATCTTCTGGGCTTTGTTCTCTAACACACCTTTCCTTCGCCTCCAGACTCTACAGGGACAATGAGCACGGCCCATGCCCACCCGCCTCCCATGGGTGGCATGGTGGGCCACCCGTCAGTCATCAGCACCTCCAGGCCCCTGCCGCCCCCCATGCCAACCTTGGGCTCACCAATGAACGGCCTGGCCTCACCGTACCCCGTCATTACATCATCTCTGGGCTCACCCTCTGTATCGCTGCCGTCCACGCCTAATATGAACTTTGGACCACTCAGCAGCCCACAGGTGAGAAAATGTGCGGGTGTTTTGATGGTAATTGAATAGCATTGGACACTTTATTAAAAGGCTTCTTTTTCAGAGGGGCTTAAATTTAAACTTTCTTTCGCCTTAATGTAAATGTAACCTTTCTACTTAAAATTAATATGTTTTATGACAAGTTATGATATTTGGTGCATTCCAGATGTAATATAATTCATCCTCTTGGTTAAAACCAGGCAAGGCCTTCTATTCATCGCACTCTCGTCAACAGAGGTTTATATTCTTTCAAATTACTACTTTTGGCAAGGTCTGTCTGCATGAAACTATCATGTTCTTTGGCTGATAATGTGCTTTTCCTTCTTGGGATCTCCGACCGGAGGTTGAAGGTTAGCCATATCCAATGTGTTTGGCTGGCATACCTTGGCTTTTCTCTCTCTCTCCTACTCTTCCACTGACCTTTAAACTTCTCTCCCTAAAGGTCATCACTGAGCTCTGAGTTGCTGCTGTCATGCGAGCGGATTTAAGACACAGTCCAACTATTAGCTCTTTAATGGCTCACTGGGAGAAAGGGAAAATACCGAGAAAGAAAGCTGCCTCCATTTTTTCCTGATTTTCTTCTACTTTCCTGACACTTTCTCTTATTTTTTGTCTCTGCTTGCCTTACTCTTCTTTTATAGTTCCATTTTGATTTTTGTATCAGAGTCTTTGATCATTGGAACGCAGCTCCTTACAGTGTGAGGTTGCATCTTTTCAGATTGCATAAATAAAAAAGAGCAACACCCATACGATTCATCTATTTACTCTCTGGCACAATAGACTGCAAAAGAAATAGAGAGCTAATGGAGATACTTTCTTTAAGTGGTCCATTGAATGAACTACAGACCCCAGAAGGCTCAGTGCTTTGATGATCAGCCACACATACAGAAACACACGTACTCATATTTTGCTTCAGAGGCTGGATTGAGGCCAGTGCTCCAGGGCGCAGCAGACAGTAATGTATGTTGCTTCAATCACAGTATGGATCTGTGCCTTAAGGGACAGTCAGGGTTAATACGGTTGTATGGTGTAACCATCTTTTCATCACTCGCCCAACAGCCAGTGACCAAGCCACCATCAGGTCATTGTGTCACGTAACATCTCGTAGTGTTTTCATGGGTGAACTGGAGTTCATGTCCTAGGCTGGCAGCACTGAGTGCAAGCAAATTCAATATTATGCTTGTACATCCATTCTGGTGATGTTCATGTTTTCTGCTGTCATCTTGTTCTCATCAACCCTTTTAAAGTCCTAATCAATATTTTCTGACCGCGTAAATTACAGGTATATTCACATAAAGCCCAAACTGATGTATCCTAACTACCTGTTTTTCTAACCAGCAGTCTTAAACCCAACATATTTAGTTAAATATCATAGAAAGCCAAGAAAACCAGAAAATATTCCAATTTTAGAAGCTGGTTTAGCAGAAAAGTTGCAGCACAGATTGTGCCTTTAAAACTCTGAACTGAATCGCAAAACTGCATGGTTTCCAAATTGAAAATAGATCTGTTTTCCTTAGATTTGCACAAGTTCATTTAAGAAATTTAAGATTTTGACAGAGAAGTGGATATGCATGTCTGGCCCGTTAAAGGTCTGGGTAAACCTTACATGTATGATGCAGTATGTTCTTCATACCATGTGTTGTATAAAGAATGCATGATGCATCAATAATCCATATACAGTGCTTGTAGCCCTTTTGTGCACCAACATGTTGTCTGTCTGAGAAGGCATGTGTGTCTGAACAACTGTTTGAATGCACCACAAGACGTCTTTTTTCAAGCCATACATGTGTAAAATTAATTATTTGTGAAAACTGTGCTGAAGAGGAATAGCTGTGCACCATTGACTCACTGATGAGCGAATACACAGGGGGTTGAATGCTCATTTAAGTGTGACTATCTGCCTTTGGGCCATCTACAGTCAAAGAGGGTTGTGGCAGTGTAGAGGACTAGTGTGCTCGGGGAAAACTGAACGACAGAAAAAAAATCTCTTGTATTTTCTCCTCTGGTGTAAGGTCACTCACTTCAGTTTGCCATCAGAGGACATTCAGAAGAAAGTGCTCTTCGTAAATAAGTGATAGGAAGAGCCCGAGGTGATTGAGGGAAGGCTGTCCTATATGTCGAGCTGCATCAAATATTGGACAGGCATATGTAGGTCAACCTTGCTGTTTTCAGTTGGAGTGCAGATGTTTGCTCATAAACAACTAAACAAACATAAATGTGCAGCACATGCATGGATTCTACCTGGCTCTCACCAGCAGGAGAGGGTTAAAGGGCATGAAGATGATAAGGGAAAACTAGAGAGATATGTAAAAGTCAGCGGAAGCAGGACTTTTTGCTTGGCTTCAAACACCCTTTGGCCCTTGTTTAAGAGGCTTCATTGTCTAAACTGAATGGTGGAGGGTTCCAATTATTTTAATCTCAGTTCACAGCTTGGTGTCTCATGGGACCTGTGGAGGTCACATGAGACCTTATACTGTGGTAAGAGCCATCAGTCTCATTAAATCAGGTGTGAATTTTTGAGAAACCACCTGAGGCGCCTTTATATGAAGCTTATAATTCTCCAAAATTAAAATTTGGCCTGATAAAACACAACTGTGCACATCATCTTAAAATTTCCTTCACTCTCAGAAATGTAAGGACCCTACACAGGAGCTCCCTCTGCTGTTTGTATCTGAGAACTACACTTTCTGCACACGTTACTTCTATGCCTCTCCCTGTCAACAAACATTAAAAAACCTGTATGACAAGACTCAGACAGTAGGCTCAGCTCCTCCCACTGCCCGAGCATGTGATCGCACCCTGAGACACTTTCACAATAAAGTGTGTGGGTGGGGAGAACATATTAATGTGAGTGAGCGGAAGACTAACTGCAAAAATAGAGGAAGGGGGAGAGTGTCATGAGACTGCCTAACACTTTTCACTCTTACTTCCCCCCTGCTTCCTCTTCTGCTCTGTTTTGTTCAGTTCTGGCCACCTCAGCTTCAACTCTTTGTTCTCCCTTCTGTCTTCCTGTCATCCTCAGATGAACTCTATGAACAGTGTTAGCAGCTCAGAGGACATCAAGCCTCCGCCGGGCCTACAGAACCTGGGAAACATCAACTACCAGTGTACGAGCCCCGGGGGAATGTCAAAGCACATCTGTGCCATTTGCGGGGACCGATCCTCAGGTAATGTTAGAGGGTGAGGATGGAGGAGAGAAATTTACACACCCACTATCCACAGCCACCCAGATGACTGCAGAAAAGATAACAAAGACAGACTGACTTCAAGGTGACTTGTCAGGCATTTGTCCTGTTGCTTAGATCTTTATTATGCCGTTGTTACCGTATCTACAAATGGGTTTTTCCTTGTGTAGTAAATGGCAACACGGTGTGGGTTACATGCGAGCCTTACATGCTGGAAGGTGTATGACTGGCTCAAAGCAGGAGTGATGTTGTGGGTTCTGTTTCCACAGGAAAGCACTACGGCGTGTACAGCTGTGAAGGATGCAAAGGCTTCTTTAAGAGGACCGTACGTAAAGATCTCACGTACACATGTCGAGACAACAAGGAGTGCCTGATTGACAAGCGCCAGCGAAACCGCTGTCAATACTGTCGCTACCAGAAGTGCCTGGCCATGGGCATGAAGAGAGAAGGTGTGTGTGTGTGTGCAAGGGGGAGATACTTGTTCATGAACAGGGTTGGGTTTTGGTGTGAGCTATATTCTTTCAGACCCATCATTACAAGTGCATGTTGTGTGAATGAGAATTGTTCAGCCCAGCAGAAATATATTTTAAATTCTAGTCAAGATCCGAAAGTTTCCGAAGATACTAAACATGTCAGGCTGAAATGCAGGGAAATGTCAATAACATGGTGCACAACCCATCTTTAGTATATTTTATATTGGCATGGATACGCTGGTGCAGCCATAAAAATGTGTGTCTGGGATTTGAATATTTGATTCAGTAAGTGTGGTGCAGAGTAGCTTCAGTGAAGTGCTGGAATAAGCAGATTTAGATTTTTTTGTGATGCAGTGAAGAAGTGAACCAACTTTGAATCTGCTGAAATGGTTAAAATAAGGTTCAAGTGACTACAACTTAGCATATATTGTATATTTTTTAATATGTTGTCCGCCTATTGTCAGATTGCACAACTAAAAGTTTGTTTTCATGTCAGAGAGTGCAGAGTTACTGTTGTATCAGTGATATTATGGTGCCAATAATATTTAGTCCAGGAGTTTAAGTGTTGGGTGGTTTGACCTTAAATGTACGTTTTTGTGTCTGTGCGTGCAGCGGTGCAGGAAGAGAGGCAGCGTGGGAAGGAGCGGGGGGAGAATGAGGTTGAATCTACCAGCAGTTTCAACGAGGACATGCCCGTAGACAAGATCCTGGATGCTGAGCTGGCTGTGGAGCCCAAAACGGAGACGTACAGTGACGGCAGCCCCGGGAACTCTGTAAGGACCACAGACCACAGTTGTTATCATGAGGCTGAAGTGGTACCTAGCAGATGAGGGAACAACGTGATGCTAAAAATGTGCTGCTGTATGATGTTGGTCCTGATTGGTGCTGGTCAAAAAACATATGCACCCAAGCAATGCAAAGAAGTTATTTGCTATTCTGAAGCTGAAGTAGTGGAATTCGATCACTCCAAGGGAAAATAAATGCAGGAGAGAATATCCAAACACTGACGCAGCAGATCCACGATGGAGATGTTGTTCTGATTAGTAAGCGAATCCAAGATAAATATCACAAGATGAGCAGTTTATGGGACTGAATCCAGGCTCCGCTGTAACTCTGTTAGTCAGACAAGTTACTGCCAGTGCTTTCTGTTTTTGTTGTTTACCACTTTGTAACAATTTGACTCGAGATAACGTAAATCCTTTCCAGATCTGAAACATTTATTCTGAGAAGTCAGTTAATTTACAGCGAAGAATCCACTGACTTATCAGTTTATTGGGCGCACCTGTACAGTCTTGTGCAGCCCAGTACAACAGCCCTGCAATAAATTTTACCACCCCAAGCTCAGAATATTGAACTCTGGTGTCACCGTGACAGCGGTAACTCGACTCTCTGATGATTTTTGAGACTGTCTTCTAAAACTTTCACAAGTCTTGAGAGGAATTTGTTGGTTTACAAAGCACCCAAAAATAGCCACAGCTGCACCTGCTCAAACTGTTGCTAGATAAATTTAGATGATATTGAAGTAGCTCACCACCACAGCTACTAACTGTGTTGTTTTGGTATTTTTCCTCCTTGTTCCTATCCAGACCAACGATCCTGTCACCAATATCTGCCAAGCAGCAGACAAGCAGCTCTTCACCTTGGTGGAGTGGGCCAAAAGGATCCCGCACTTCTCCGAACTCCCTCTCGATGATCAGGTCATCCTACTACGAGCAGGTGGGCACACACACAGTGCATTCAGCAAGCAAATGTATACATACCTAAATGTGCATGCAAAGATATGCAAGCAGTAAACCAACCTTTTTACAACCCAGAAGCTATTCATCTCCAGGCAGACAGTCTATTTAAATCTTCTACATTTGCTCAACACATTTTTGCCATCTAGTTTAATAGAGCAACCAAATATAACTGGACTATTTGCCAAATCCCAGCAGTGCGGTTTGCCGCTGCACCAGGGCTGACCTCTGCTGGTGAGAGATTTCACACACAGGCCGGAAGGAGGAAGTCAAGAAGTCACACACCAGACTTAATAGGAATTGTTTTAGCTTTAAGAAAAACACAGGAAAGCAGACAGATCACAGAAATTATTTCACAAATCATTTACAGAAACGTCAGAGGGACTGTGAGGTAGGGATAGATCAAACTATGGAGAAGTCACATTTGTTTTCATTTGTGTATCTAGGCTGGAACGAGCTACTTATAGCCTCATTCTCGCATCGCTCAGTCACAGTAAAAGACGGTATTCTGTTGGCGACGGGCCTCCACGTCCACAGAAGCAG